>NW_013666253.1:370847-396002 GCF_000517525.1 Limulus polyphemus
CTTAAAATGAATATTACTTTGCATGATAGATAGGCAACATTCAAAAAGAAAAAAAAAAAGACACAAGAAAAACATTGCTTTACAAACCTTAAGGCTTAATAAAAAAATTTGATATCTTACATATGAAAACATTGTAATGTTTACTGATAATCTGCCAAATTTCTTAACATTCGCTTACTAATTTAAAACTATAACAAGCACAAAATGGTTACGAGGTCGGTCCCAGGGACCGAGCCCATGCTGAAAGAGTTAAAGCCCCTACCTATTATATAATGCAGATAATTACAATTTTTATTCAGCTAGTCTAAGTTCTTGAACTTCTGGATTTGAAACAAAATATATGGAATTGGACGTAAACAGAGAGGATGGATATTTAATTTAGTATGTATTGAGTGGTTGCTGTTGAAATCACAAATAGTGGGGTAATTAGTAAGCTTAGTCTGTTTCAAGTTCTCCATATTTATGATTAACCAAAACATTTTTCAAAAACACATCTTTACTCATTTCAATAAATTATTGGGTATGAAAATTTATGTCATTCAAGGCTTAAAAAATCAAAGAGTATTTGCATTAAAACCAGTTTTAAAAAGTTAAGTTTGGTTGAAAAAACCTTTTAAACACACCTTGACAATACACTCAATAACCCCCCCTATGCAATGAAAGAGAAATATTTTGAACAGTCCTAGAGTACAACTATAAGAACACTTTAGCTTACTGAAAACTCAAGATCTTTTTTAATTTAAACTTAACCTTTCTTTCAGCATGAATATCAAAATTTTCTAAGATGTCTTAGAGCTACCTAAAGAAAACTTAATTTTTTTCTATAGTTCTTGTACAAATAAATTACCTGTTTGGCCAACTGACACGCCTTGTCTGGTGAATTCAGTATTTCATAATAGAAAACTGAGAAATTCAAGGCAAGGCCTAGTCGTATTGGATGTGTGGGCTGCATTTTGGTTTTACTGATGTCAAATGCTTCTTGGTATGCTTTCTGTGACTCATCTACAACACCTACAACAGTAATAAAATCAGTAACCTCAAGAAAAAGAAAAACCATATAATTTTGTTTTTCCAAATTATCATATCTTTAAAACAAAAGTTGAACCAAGTGGTCATGAATGATAACTACAACTCATGCAAACAAAAAATGAACAAGAGAAAGATTAGATTATATACCTGTCATGTTTGATCCAGCTGTGTTGAAAAACTTTTGGAAACTATACCAGTAATATAAATTGTAATACTAATAACAGTTATTTTACAATAAGAGTTCTTATATAAATCTCTAGTAGAAGTTTTGTTCTCATAAATATCACAATATATCATTATTAGTAATGACCATGGATATTACTAAATAACCTAAGATTTAAAAGAAATATTAAGGATATACTGACATCTAACACTCAATATTGCAGTTTGTCTTAAACAGAGTAGTCTTATAAGAAAAATAAACAATAATTACAAATTAAAGAGTATAAAACAATTACACTTTAAACCTTTTAACAAGTCATTTAAATGCTTCAATATAACTGATGGATGTTAAATATTCATTACTCTCTGAACAATACATTTAGCAACTTTAAAATAAATTTTACCCTTAGAGATATACTGCACTGAATGCCTAAAGGATTAACTGTGTTCCAAAAGACCCAGATAGGAAACTTAAAAACTTACTGTTTTTTTGATCTCCTGTCGCAACTTCTGCAAGATACCTGTAGTAGTCACCTTTCATTTTCAAATAAAACACCTTACTTTCTGCATTACTTGCTTTTGGAATCAAATACTTGTCTAACAGTCCCTAAAAATATACAAAATATTAAGGTTCTGATGACTGTGTCTATTGGGATTTATACACCTTTCTTTGAGCTAAACAGGATGTTACATACTGAAAAAAATCACAAACAGGAATGTAACCATTATGTTATTTTGTTTGTTTAACAATTTATATTTTAATAACTAAATGTTAAATATAAATTTCATACAGACAGTAGAGAATATCAAAGTATTTGTAGATTTTTCTCATATCATTTTTTGCTTAATAATTGTTATGCGGAATATTTAAATCAGTCCCTTTTTGGACATGTAAATTTTTTTCTTATTTTACCTCTGGCTTCTGATCATTATGGTTGACCTTACAAACTTGATGGGATATGGTGTGGCCTAGTGATTGTGCTTATGATTCATAACCAAAAAGTTGCCTAGTGGTTGCGTGCTTGACACTATCCAACTGTGAAATGGTTACCAGTTAGTAGCTGGAGGTACTCCTCATTGCATTGGCATTTCATCAAAGGAAAAATGGGTCACTATTCTCGTTGGCTTGTGCCACTGGAAATGGAGTTAAAATCCAGCAATACATGCCTTTTAGGCATGGAATGGATTAATTTATATTATTATTATTAACTTTCCAGCTTCTGAGGAATAGCTAAGCACTGTTGGGACTGTAGCCACCTGGAAAACAATAAATTATTTAATGCTACCACTTTCATTTGAAAGATCTCTAGTGTGGCAGTCAATTTCTATGGAATTTTATTAAATTTTAACATATCTGTTAATTATTTTTTAATTACTTTGAAAGCATCTTGTAAGTAAGTTGAAGAGCAAAGTCTATGGCCAAAAAGTTATATTTATAAAAGCAAAATCAACAGGATTATGCTAAAAAGATATAGGCATTTGTTTAACAATGTAGCTGATTAACCCTGCTTGATTCCCAAGTAACATCATTCTCAAGGTAGTGCAAATGAGTTTGTTTTCTTTATCATAGATATTTCGGCAATGCACAAGTTACACTATGATATTATTTATTGCCATGAGTTCACGTTTACTACTTTTATATAAATTTAGGTGGAGCTGCTATATTATCTTTTTGGCATTCATTAAATTAGTTAGAATACTGTAAACAAGGCTGCTTTCTTTTATTAATATTTGATGAAGCAGTGTTAAAGTTTATACAAACACCAACAAATTCAGACCATCATTACCAATTTTAGATTTTTTTCAGACTAATTCTGATATTCTAAATAATTTAGTAGCAGAAAATACTGAAATATTTCATACTATGATGGTTGCATGCAACTCCAATAAAAAAACAATAACAACAACAAAAAAAACAACACTGGTTAAGGCAAAGTAAAAAAATTTAGTGTCAGGAGTTTTGAAAACAAGGGAGGAAGAGATACTTTTTAATGACCTTTTTTTCCTTCACGATTGTTTGTTTTCAAAGGGTCCCTTGTCAAAAAGAAGTCATCTTTGTTACATTTTTTCATCAAAATGATACAGAATTTATGACAAATAAAGAGCAAAATGAATCAACTAATTTTTTTATTCAGAAGTCTTTGTTTCTTTTGTCTGATCATTAAAAGATAATAAAAAAAAGAAGGGAAAATCACCCAAAAACATGGGGGTGTGGCTGCAATAATGGAAGTAGATGGGGTGCTAAACATGCACTTTTTTTTGGTCTAAAATAATATAAAACCAGGTTTTTCCAAAAACAGTTATAAAACTTTCCATGCCTACACAAGCTTTAAATATAAGAAAGTACCCTCAACAAATTTTCACACAAGTCTACAAGAAACAATCAGTATATCAAAAAGCAATGAACTGCAGCCTTAGTTTCTCAGTAATGGTTCGTAATGGCACAACTTGGTCTTAATGGTGCCTTACAGGTATAACGTGTTTTATTACGATTAATGACAACTCACTATAAAGTGTAATAAAGCACATAACACACTATAAATACACAACAGTTTTGTATTTGATAGCTATTTCAAAACTACAATGTTAATACTGCTACATTATTTTAAAGAAAAAATAACTTGCCATATCAAAAGGCAATATATGAATGATTTCAAGTAGTGAAAATTAAAAAGTAGCTAAAAACCACTTCTTGAAGAAAGTGTAGACATATTTGAGATATTAGGAAATATCTATTATTATTTGGATGAGACTTGGGTCACAGCTCATAAAAGAAGGCTGGATTAATACACTCAAATAATAACAATTGATGTCTTTGGAACCTACAAGTGTCAAGGACTGACAGTCATGCATATTGGTTCAAGAGATTTTGTTTCTTGGAATGGAGTTCCTTTTTAATCACGCACAACTTCTCAAACAATAAAAAACACTATTGAAAGAAAACACAACAACGAGTGAACAGATGCACATAGCTAACTTCAACCCCACTATTGATATTTAACAAAATATTCCCCAGAGCTGTGATTGCAAACACTGCAGTTCAGGTCCTACTGGTTCCGTGAAAATAAGTAACAATTTCTTTCTAAAATCAAGACCACTAATTGTGTTGTGTTTCATGGGGTTTTGTGTGAATTATGTCCTCAAAATTAAAAAAATGTATGACTGTGTTGATCCATGCTGCCAAAAAAAAGGTTGAAAGCCACTATCCAAGATGAAAACACTGTAAAAGTGTCACATGAAGATAAAATTAGGTTGCTTAGACCTTAACTTTACAAGTATTATGAGGGTAATATTTCATTAAGTTACCAAATGTTCTTATTTGTAATTTGATAGACATTTCTAAAATGTCATGTGCATGGCCTTTTAAAAAATAATTTCAAAAAAAATAAAATTTTTTTAACCCTTTAAACACCTTTCTGTACAAGCTTTAAGTAAACATTAACAGCGTTGTACCAAAAAATAATTAATTTTTGAATAAAGTATTTCTAGTAAAAATTTGACTCTGAATGCAAGGTGATTTTTATACTAAGAATAAAAATACTTGTCATCTTGTTATGCATATTTCACTTGCACAACCTCTAGATCATCCTAAATGAACATCAATTTTTTCAGTAAAACTAATTTTAATCTACCATAACACTAACTGCAGCTAAGTTCTCAATGAAGAGTAAAATGAAAGCTTGAAAATTATGAAAGAAAATAAACAATACCCTTTTTTTCCTTCTTGTAGTAATAATTTTCTATGATTTTCAATTTTCTTTTCAGTTTTAATTGTTTACCTTTTATTATATAGTTTATTTTTAATTTTATTGTCAGGCGTGTACAATAAACAGCTTATTCTTTCCTAAAAACAACACACTACACTGGGAAAACATTAGCAGGTTTTCACAAGTTTCATCATTCATATCCTATGAGCTAACCCTTGTTAAAATTAAACTCATGGTGATAATGCTTAAATGTTGTCACTATTGGCTTGTAATTTGTATTTAAATACAAGAATATGACTAGGGTTGGAGGCATAAATGCAAATTTAAATTGTTGCTAAAATTATTTTTAATTCAATGGTTTGATCAATGAAATAGTAAATTTATTGCCCTTTTTTAGTTCTCACATTGGCTTAACTTTGTTATTTAGGCAGATTTCAGCACGATACTTAAAGCAGGTATAGATATGATCATGATTATATATCTAAATGTGAAACTAAGTTTTCTTTTGGAAGCAAGTTTGCTACACTTAAATTGCTTGAATGGCTTCGAAACATACTATTTACTTATATAAATCTGGAACTTAACTGTCAATCTCATTAACACTTTCGACTCTGTAGAAACACTGACAATTAAAAACAACTACAGGCTAAATACGCTGTACAGAAACCAGCCAGAAATTTAATTTGGGTTTAGAAGGTCAAGATGATCACATTCCATGATCATTATAAAAGTATGATTGAAAAACTGAGTGTCAATCACGTAAACAGCCAAACATGAACACAAACAACAAAACAGAAAAACGTATACTGGATGCATGGAAAGTTCGATGATTTAATTTCTGTTGAAGCTACTGGTATCAAGCTTACAGTAGTTCAAAAACCTACAGGGTCAGGGTCCGACACAGTGTAAAAATATGTGGATAATCAAATTTATACAGTACAAAATTTGAGCCAAGATAAATGAAAACTTTAACAAGGGAATAGATGAATACAAGATGAGCTGGTACGTTGGACAATCAGGTCTTCTAGATTTTTCACTTTCGGTGCTAGTCATGAACTAATCAAGTTTTTATCTATCAAAACGTTTATTTATTGGAGGACTTCCAAAACTTCAACCCATTTAAAATTCGACAATGATAAGTAACATTGTTAAGCTATTATTATTCAGCATTAACAGTAACATTGAAACTTCAATATAAATTCAGATACAATAACAAACTTTCAAACTAATAATAACCTAAGCTGCATTAGATGGGTTTTAATTGTAACAAATACAAGACAATGAATATGGGTTATCATAATTTGAATTATAACTATAATATGGATGGGAATAACCTTAACAGTGTCACGAAAGAAAGGGATCTTAGTGTAATGACTGATCAATCTCTAAAGCCATCCAAGCAGTGTGTTGTTGCTAGTGGTAGGGCAAATAGGTTATAACTTCATTGAAAGGGTCATTGGTTAGGCCACATTTGAAATATTGTGTTCAGTCTTGGGCTCCTTACCTTAGGCAAGACATTGAGGAGAGTTACTACAATTGAAATCTCTCAAATTTTTCTCTCTTGAAAAAAGAATAGTGGGGATCTGATGAGGTGTTTAAGATTGTAAAAGGACTTGATAGTGTTGATACATAATCTTTCATCATATTTACCAGTGAGGATAACAGGAATAGGGGACACATATAGAAATTTTGGTAGGGTAGGAGTCATCTTCAAGTAAGACAGTTTCATTTTCCAAACACAGTAACAGGGTGGTTGGCCTGTGGAATAAGTTGCCTTCCAATGTTGTGGTAACAGTAAATCTAAGTGAGTTTAAGAGAAAGCTTGATAAGTATATGAATGACGAGGGATGGCTTTAAGATTTTTTAAAAAATTATTTTAATTTCGTTTAGAGCATGGAACAGCTGAGATGAACCAATAGATCTCTTGTTGTCCCAAAACGTTATGTTATGTCAATTATATATTTAATTTACCAAAACTGACTACTAGTAGTAACAGTTACATTGTGTAATACTAGTATTTAGTAATAACAAACAAATTAACAAGCCAATAGGTTAGTCTTACCAAAACATCGTAACATATTTCTCTCAATTCTTTTTCAACTTTTTCACGATATTCTTTGGCCATCTGTTGTTTCCTTTCACTTCCTTCTGTTTTCTGTTCTATGCTTGAAATTACTCTCCAAGAACTCCGTCTAGCTCCAACGACATTTTTGTAGGCAACCGAAAGCAAATTTCTCTCTTCGTTGCTTAGTTCCACGCCCGTTTCTGTAACCTGTTTCATTGCTGCTGCCATATCATCGTACCTTTCCGCCTGTTCGGCAAGTTTTGCTCGTTGAACAAGCTCGTCTTTATCCATTGTGTGATTTTGTGGAACTGCAATGCAAGATATTTAGAATTACAAAACAAAGTTATTACTTTCTTACAATACATACTAAAGAAATATAACAACTAGTGCTATATCACTAATTTAGAATTCCTCTAACCTGCGCAACGTCGATGTAAAGTTCAGATTGAAATTTCTACTCGATGTTACAAATCAAAATGGCGGATTTGAAAGCTTATAAAACAGTCACAACCTCGTGGTGTAACTTAACACCACTTTTACGCTCACGTCTATAGTAGTAAAAGCTTACCATCAGTATTTTCTAACGTAATTTGTCATTTTAGTTATTTCATTTATATGTTATGATAATGATGCAAAAAGTGACAAAAAATATATAATTTACCAAACGCCAAAATTTCCCACTCCTGAGTAATCCGACTATCGAATCCCTAATACTTACGGGGCTACAAAAGTGAGCGCAGAAAGGATGACGTCATATGTTGCCTAGTGACAGCTATCGTGTTCGTGAGATTTTCTCATACATTCGGTTTTGTAAAAATGAATAAGATTAATTTAACACAAATATAGTTGTCCATAAATGCAATAATTTTACACATTCGATCCGTTTCAATTATCTGTAATATATAAACTTTTGTCAATACATTCTAGCACAAATTCTGTCTACATACCACTCCTCTGACTCATGACATGTAACTTGGAGTGTACTATTTCACTTGCTGCACTCCTAATTCGCGGTAATTGTTTACTCTTAATACTGACAAGATCATTTTATCAATTGTTCTTATTGAACTTAAACTTATTTTTAGAGATTTATGCTTATACTATAACAATTGCAGATATATATACATATGTATATATATATATATATAGATGTATATGATAGGAAATGCCTAATTTCGGTAGTGTCACTTAATTATTAATATGAAAGTTGTACCAGTCAAAGTGAGTGTTTCGTAATTGAAAAAAAGAAGATCCAGCAGTTGATTATGTTAAGCTTAAACACAGAGAGTTCTATACTTACATTAGTACTCTAGCAGTATAACTACTCTGAAAGAGAAACTACTGTAAAAGGGACCCAAGCTCAACTTTCGTATGACGAATAGGCACACCCGACAGAGTCTGCTGCAAGAGTAGAATAAGAGCGGAGAACAAGTGCCGACTGACGTGCTTTCTACAATGACTCAAGAAATCCGATTACACGATAGTAAAAATATAGTTCAAAAACGTAAGAATAACGAAAACTATTACCTATATTAATAAATATAAGGGAACTAATGTAAATAAGTTTATCGAAAAACTGAATTTGTAAATATTGTTATAATCTACATTTCACAGAAACTTGGATTATTTTTTAACAAAATAAAAAACGTAATCATGATGATGTTAAAATTTATAGATGTTATCTAACATATCAGGTTTAATATACGCACTATAACTCAGAAAAACTGTACCTAAAAATGTGATACCATGAGTATATACGAAATTTGAAGAAAGAGTTTTACAAGAGTACTTTTTTTGTAGCAATAATTTATTATAATTAACATTTGGAAATATAATTCACTTCGCGCCATACTACTGCCCTCTAACGATGACCATGTTAAGTGTAAAGAAATAATTAAAAAGAGTTTAATTAAATTAGCATCATATAATATTATTCTATACGAATACTACATAATATTACGGTCAACATATATAAACCATTCGACTAAAGTAACTATGAAAAGCTTCAGGACTTATAATGGTATTTAGCAATCTATTCATCTGCTAATAAAGATATAAAATATGTGAATTATAATAACATCTCTGGAAAAAATTGTGAATGTTTGATTGCACCAACGAAATTTTGAACTTATATGTTTTAGCATCATAATCTATCTTTTTTCTATTTGCATAACGTATTGTTAATGTAACACATAACAAGCTTGATTATACATGAAATTACAAACAAAATAGAAGGAAAAACGTCGACTATGAAGGTCTAGTTGGAGAGCAAGAAGTCCACTGTGTCTCACAATTTGTATACTGTAGGAGTGGTATCTAAGTTTGGCAATAAAAACGGCTAAAGTTCAACTCCTGGTTCCGACACATTAAAAACACAGTCTCACTATAGATAGCAACAGATAAGACGTTGTAAATTAGTAATCAGTAGGTTAGCTACTAGAAAATAAACATACAAAGACTAATGTTGTAGGTTTGATAAAATATAATAAAGAATATATTGACACGTCTAAATGAAAACTTTTTTGTTTATTTTCTGCGACGTTACGAGCAGATGCACTTCGTCAGGCAGTAAAGATCGTGTTACAATTGAATGTTGTAGGTTGCTTACCCTGACAACATAGGAGATTTAGTGACAGGTATTTAGTTATTAAATGAAAGTAACTTTCCCAGACTTGGGTGTTCAGGGATATTGATATTTCTCTTCACCCCGCTCGCGATAAATTGTTTGCTGAGTTCGTGAATTTGATAAATTTTGAAAGATTGATCATATGTTTCACTATGGCGGATATGAAGACTGGAGAAGTGTCTGGAGGAACAGGAGGTAGAGAGAACATCAAGGCTGATGATGTCGTTGAAGAGAAGAAGCAAGACGACAAACATTCGGCAAACCACACCGCAACAAACATCCAATTGTACAACAATGAAAGAGGTCAGAGGTTTTACCCTGTCGTAGAGCTCTGAATTTCAGAGCTGTTGAGCCGGCCTCAAACCCGTGCGATACCATAAGATATTCGTCCTCTACTTTAAGCTGGGGGAATCAGGGTGCTGCTGACTGACTGCCTTCCATCTGGTCAGTAGTTCAAAATTAGGGACGGCGGCATATAGCCTTAGTAGCTTTGCCAGAAATAGAAATATAGTACTATCAATCAAAGAGTAATGAAAAATGCATAAGTTGCTTTGTCATATTACACCCTTAAGTAAAATTTCTTACACTGGCTTAAAAATATTCTCCTTTGGTTGTTGTCAAGGTTTTATGTATATGTGAGCTAGGATTCTTCTACAGTAGGTGTCTGTGACTTGCTGGCAATAAATTCGAACAATAAACGGACAGCCCACAATCCACTTGTTTTAAAATAATATATTCAAAACAAGTCAAACGTATGCACAAAAATTCTTTACACTATAGAAAATCACAGTTTTATCTAAAACTCTAAATAATTCTCTTTTCTTCTCAAAAGTCCACTTAGTCTTTTCAATTACTTTAGAATCCAATTGATAAGACAAACTATTTTTCTCTACTTTGTCTCTTACTGTACGATCTGCGATATATTCATTTACGCTACTCCGTGGGTTACCACAGTTGTATCTCGAACTTTAAATAATTGTCTCATTTCGTCAAAGTCCACATAGGCGGGTTCAATTAATTTAGAACACCCTTTCACAAGACAAATTATTCTCCTTATCTCCATTAAACTGTGAAACTCACTCTAAAATGTTGCCCGTTATGGCTAATCACTTACACTCCGGCTAACTTCACGTTTTCTAGCTGAACTTTTACTTCACTACTTACTTGCACTTGCTTGTCACCTATATATATATATTGTTTTGTTTTAATGGCCCCCCGGTGGCACAGCGGTATGTCTGCGGACTTACAACGCTAGAATCCGGGTTTCGATACCCGTGGTGGGCAGAGCACAGATAGCCCATTGTGTAGCTTTGTGCTTAATTACAAACAAACAATTGTTTTAACTGTTGTCCGTGTGTGGGTATAATTTTTAACAATTAAACCAATAATTCAGATTTAATTCAGCTAGAGAGGTAGTTTTATTTCCAGTTTGTTAAAATTTCATTGAAATAAATTTTTTGATACTATTTCCAGTCATTTTTGCTAGAGTTCAAACACTTTCTTTTGTTTCAGTCCAACAACTTCTTCTACTGGATACGTCTCGTCTTTATTTTTCATATCATTCAGATGTAATCAATAACATATTTGTTCTTGTCTGGATTCACACCATTTAACTGGCGACAACTTACTATACTTATTCTTCCACATGGTAGGTCCTCGAGCCAGATACACTGAGAATCATTGGAGGTCTGCATAGCAAGCTCTGTAGGCCATCTTACACCATTCTTCAAGCCCCCTTGCTGGGGCTGAAAGCTGAACAGCAGAAAGTGGATAATTTTTCCACAACCTAAACCTACCTGCCAATAGACAATGTGATTTTCAGTACAGCATGCACATGATGTTCCCTGGTCCAATCAGGAACCTTTCTGTGAAAAGAGAAACATTGATGTCACACACTAAAACAAACCTTAGGCTCCGAGTGGTCCCGAGTAATATGCTACTTCCGAGGCGACATAGTTCTCTAAACAAAAAAAACACACACACACAAACAAAAAACAACAACAAAAACATGAGGGTGAATTTAAAATTAGAAAGAACTCTGGTCAATCGAGAAACACAATCAGTAACAATTAGGTGGTAGCCTCAGCTAAGTGGACAGACTAGAAAAAAACCCGGAGCTTTGTCATGGATCCAGCTCTCAAAACTATCAGTACAACGTATAAGAGGCTGTAAAAGATGGCACCCTTACACATTCCGTACAATAAACCGAATGTTTGGTAGCTTAATTGCAAGATATCTTATACCTGTGTCAAGGTGTGGTTAATTGCAAGATGTCTTGTACCTGTGTCAAGGTGTGGTTAATTGCAAGATATCTTGTACCTGTGTCAAGGTGTGGTGCTGCTGATGCAGATGAGGAGCTGTCTGGATTCACATCAATAGCAAGCATGGAGAAATGCTTGATACAACTGTAGATATTTTAGTCATTGGTGGCATGGGTGTTCTTTTCCTGTGTCTGCATAGGATCTTACACATCAATGGTATAGAGTGACTTATGGGCAACAGGCTCAACCGAGACAGCTGTGAATACTACCATGTCCGCTAGTTTAAATTAGTGAGCCCCATGTCGAATCTGGTCATCGATGTAGAAAGAGAATAGCTGCTTCTTTCTTCCTATAAGTGTGGTGGTTAGTTTAGCACAACCTGGTGTGTCCCTGTGGAAATACATGAATATGAAGTAATTTTTAATTGATACAGGAGCCACTAAAAATACCCAGTCCAGTGTGCTGTCATGTAAATCATTGCTCTAGCCAGTAAAAACTGCCTTTACTATGCCAACAGTGATATTCTTCCAGTGGATTGAGAAACTTGACTCCATACTACTGTTCGTGTCAAAACTAGAACCGTTGTTATGGTTCTGTGCTCAATCATTGGTTTTTAGGTATATTGTTCTACAAAATTTATCGATTGATATTGACTATGAACCAGGTGAACAGCTGACCTGTGGTAAAACTGTAAAATTCTGCCCCAAATATGCCCAAGAAGTGGACTGTGCACGTGCATATAGACAATGACATTATAGTTCTGTGTAATGCAGAAGTGGTGTTTTGTCAGAGAGAGAGAGAGAGAGAGAGAGACAGGTTAAACTACTATAACAATCCAAACTTTACATAGAAATTATAACAACAATGCAACAGCTGAGCTTCAGTTGTTCAGAATTCGTTTTAAATGAACTATAAGAAGTTTTTATTATCCAAGTTATTGTTTGTTAGGAGGCTTTAATAATAATCGTCTTAAAATGACTTGCTAAGTAAGGAAGATAGAATCAATGGTGGAAACCAAGGTCACATGGGAACAAGCATCCCAAATGGTTATGTCTGAGACCACCATACTTGTTTCATAAACCCTAAGGGCTTCATGTATCACTATGCATGACACCACCACTTTTGTTTCCAACACCCTAATAGATTCATGTATGGTTATGCCTAAGACCACCAATCTTGCTTCACAAACCCTAAGTGCTTCATGTATGGCTGTGCCTGAGAGTACCACCCTTGAGACCACCACCATTGATTTAGAAATCCTAAGGGCGCCATGTACAACTACCTGAGAACATCACTCTTATTTCACAAACAATAGTGGCTATGTCTGAGACCGACACTATTGTTTTCAATACTCTAAGGGCTTAATGTATGGTTACACATCGAAGAAATCGAAGTGATTCACGTGTAGACGTGTATATATATATATATATTTAATTATGTATATCCTTCAACGTATGCCTTAGCTTTATAAATATGTATTCCCTATCACATTAAGCCATGAGTTACAAAGTGTTGTTTTTAAATTTTTATTATTACGTGTTAAAAGTGCATTCTATTGCTTTGTAACATAGAATGCTAGCCGTGCCTTCTATGTATATAGATAGCTGTTGATGAGACGTAGGATAAAACGTTTTGTATGCTGTTTTATGTCGTTTCAAAAACTATCATCAGTTTAATTTAATTTGATTTTGTTCTTGTGTATTGCTGTCATCTAGTGCGGTTATTTATTTTGAGATTTTGATTAAGTACAACGCTGTCTTATTTTAGCTTGTTTAGTTAGTGTATCCTCCGCTTTTATTTTCACATGTTACGTCCCATACGTTTTGACTGAATTTATGTTTACTTACAGTTATTCATTGTTAATATACATATTTATGTATTTGGTATGTCATTTGTTCCTTATCTCATTTTTACTGCTTGTATGTATTATGTTTCAGAGTAATGGTTTTCTGAATAGCTCATTCATTTCTCAGGTATTTGACGAATTTTTCGGTTACTGTATATATTATATTTTTGTTATTGTATACTTAAAAGTTTTATTGTGTGTAAAAAGGGTTTATTTTTTGTATTGCTAAATTTTTACACTTAAATTTTGTTGTTGTTTTTCGTTGCTGAGCGCAAAGCTACATAAAGTGCCCCACTCAGGGATCGAATTCAGGTTGTTAAAACTATAAGCCATTTAGCTTGCTTCTAAGTCACTTGTTATGCACATATCCTGTGTGTTTCTCAAGTTGTTTGTCATGCGTCTGCGCATTCTCAGTGTCTTGCCATACCGGGTTTCCTCTACCTTCCCGTTATATCATTGTTTTGTTTAATTAATTAATGACTGTAACTCTCGTGTAATTTGGAAAATTTATATTTTAATTGAGATGCATCAAGTTGCTCGTGGGCCCATGTCTTTGTTAGTTACAGAGCCACTAATAGGATGTGAGTCACACACAAACAAATTAAACAAGAACAACACAAATATTGCAATTAACCCTACTCATTATTGCAGGGATCCTCTATGTATTTTATATACAAAATAACTAATTTCACTAAAATATTTGGTCAGTTCTTTACACTAAGTGCTGTAACTGACGAAAATATACAGTTACTCAATATACCGAAATATGTGGACCTCATCAATAACTAACGGTACAAAAACAAGTCAGTAATCTGAGGGTTAAATAGTCTCAATATCTTCCCGTACGTAATATAAACATGTAATGTTCTTAATAACGAAATGGGACTCCAAGTGAAACCAGTTTAAACATACTTAGGAAATTGTAAGTTACATTTAGAAAAAGATTAAACTTTGTATAGTTGGAATCAAGGGGTAACCCCCAGTGAAAATCTCATGAAATATTTAGAATTTTTATCAAGGCCTGCTCGGAAATTGTTAGACATAGTTAAGTCATTGCAACATCACAAAAATAACAAACAAATATTTCTTCTTCCAACTTTGGTTTTCATATCCTGCTCTGAAAGACACTAAACGCATTTATATCTTCCAACTTTGGTTTTCGTATCCTGCTCTGAAAGACACTAAACGCATTTATATCTTCCAACTTTGGTTTTCGTATCCTGCTCTGAAAGACACTAAACGCATTTATATCTTCCAACTTTGGTTTTCGTATCCTGCTCTGAAAGACACTAAACGCATTAATATCTTCCAACTTTGGTTTTCGTATCCTGCTCTGAAAGGCACTAAACGCATTTTTAATTCATGTATACAGTGACAAAGACCTATGTATGAATTTTGAAATATTGCTTCGATGCCCTGAAAAATTACCCCAAGAGACTTTTGACGAACCAATCTAACGTCTTTGTAAATATTTACATTGATGATCGACCATGGTAGTAATATAAGGTTTAATTCTCTACCTAGTGTTACGCTTGTATTATTAAGCCTGGATTATCTAGCTTTTTACAGACTTCTTTTGTATATATTTACCGAAGATGTACTATTAAAATTCACCATGACAGGTTTCCTTAACACGAGTTCTGCACAGGACGAAGCCTGAAGTAAATGATACAATGAAGAGTGAAAGAGGTCGAAGCGTACCAAACCTATTCCACGCCCTAAATGCTGAAACCTTAAGTTAGAATATGATGCAAAATTAAGTATTGTTTATTGAGCGTCGCTTATAATCACTGCTACCTATAGTTCTATGAACACCAAGTTTCAAACGATCCAGAAACAGTAAATGATAGAATCACCGCTACAACAAACGAAATATTGCCTCATAAGACTGATAACAGAACATTATGATCTATGTAAAATTAATGAAAAAATTAGGCTTCACCAACTTAATCTAGTTCATACCATAACAGTTCTTGTTCATGCAATTTGATAATATAAACAGCGTCTCAACCACAATTGTGCTTGTTGTATTCCAGCCAGGCTGATGAGCCTTGGTATTTGGCGAATGGCTTCGTCGGTACTGGATATGGCAGAGAGAATGTGATTGACACATTGTTATACATTCTTCTTTATTTTCACTCTCAAGCTCTTAGAAATACGTATAAAACATAATGAACCTAAACAGTCCCTTCTGGCCCCAGTGGCACAGCGGTGTGTCTGCGGACTTACAACGCTAGAAACCGGGTTTCAATACCCGTGGTGGGCAGAGGACAGATAGTCCATTGTGTAGCTTTGTGCTTAATTCCAAACAAACAAACAATCCCTTCTGTTGTTTATGGTTCATCTAAAATAGTCATTTCACCACTGGTGGGTTTGAAGAGACCTTTCTGCAGGTAGATGAGAACCTTTGAAAAGCATTAAAAAAAGAAAATAAATCCTATATCTCAAAATTGGAGGGTAGTCTTGGTGAGTTACCAACATATTCCACTAACTAGCGCTCAACGTTCGCGTATTATTGATTCACCCTTGAATTATTTGTTTTAATTTCACCTGTTTATTAACATAAAGAACTGTTAAGTTTTTTAAAACAAATTATAGACGTCAGGGTAGATATGCTAATAATTCAAATATCTAACTGAGGTACAATGTATAAAAAGGATGGGAAGCACTGATGTAAACACATAAGGAAAGTTGTGTATTTTGGATAGCGAAATAACTCGCTCTCTGACGACCACCACGACTGTATATGTTTGTTTATTTGTAGTTAAACACAAAGCTACACATTGAGCTATCTGTGATATGCTCACCACGGGTATCGTAACCCAATTTTTAGTCTTACAGGTCTTCAGACTTACCGCTGTTCCACTGAGAGGTGAGTGTATAGGTAAATATTTAAATTATTTCTTTGTTATGTTAGAGGCGTTAACAGATTTTTATTCTGTATTTTGTGACATCAAAAATGTTTTAGTTCGCGCCAGTATATTTCATAATGGTTTGATGGTGTAGGCAGTCATTTCATTTATCTTTTCATGCAGTTTTGTCGCTTTTGCAGCCTTTATTACAAAACTACAATTAAGAGGCGTAATTTATCACTGTTTATGTATAGCCCTATTATTCTGATCTTTTTTTTCCCCCTATACGAGTCTGGCAAGCCAAATGTGGTTTACTGTTAGTGGTTGTCCAAGGTAGGTCGAGCGTGTGGTTAGTGATCTGTAGCTAAGCACAAAGCTACACGATGAGCTATCTGTGCTCTGCCCACCACGGGTATCGAAACCAGGTTCCTAGCGTTATAAGTCCGCAGACATATCGCTGTGCCACTGTGATTTGTTGTCGCAAAACAAGAGCGCTCTGCTCTTTGAGACCGAGGATGGGATTTAACAATAAAGGTGAAATCCCACTTTTCTATTAGACTGTAATAGCCCAAGAATTGGCGGTGGGTACTGTTGCCTTCCCTCTGTGGTATTCAGGTGCATTGATATCAGGCTGAAAAGTATGAAGTCGCCACAAAACACTCGTTCAGGACTATTATACAAAGAATAAATCGCAATCGGACAGCAAAGGAAAACAAATGAACAAAGAAACAAGATCTAATGTTTGTTTTAATTACCCAACTGTTGGTCGGGTTTTACCCGTGCAACTATTTCAGCTGTAAAATGTGATAGACAGTTCCGCTGTTCAGTTCAACAAGTTTATTATTTAATTTTAGTTTATTATGAATTTCGCGCAAAGCTACACGAGGGCTATCTGCGCTAGCCGTCCCTAATTTAGCAGTGTAAGGCAGCTAGTCATCACCACCCACCGCCAACTGTTGGGCTACTCTTTTGCCAACAAATAGTGGGATTGACCGTCACATTATAATGCCCCACGGCTGAAAGGGCGAGCATGTTTGGTGGGATGGGGAATCGAACCCGCGACCCTCAGATTGAGGGTCGAGTACCCTAACCACCTGGCTATGACGGGCCAGGTTCAACAAAAGTCGGACAAAATCATTGTAACGGTAGTTGTCACTAGATAGTTACCCTCTCTTTGGCTATAGTTGTAGTTCAAAATTAGAGATGGCTATGTCTGAACTCTAAAGGTATTTGAACTGGCCGTTCAGACGAAGAGCGCTAGCTCGAAACGTCACCCTTCTTTAAATAAAACTAAAAATAAAAACTTGGCGATTGTTCAACCTATTATTTGATTTTGTTATTTTCGTCGCCTATGCGATTTTAAGTATATATATATATATTTGTCTTTTTTATATATCTCCCGCAATAATAACACCAGCAAAAGCGGTACCAAAAGAAAAAACACAGTGGGGTAAAATTACATTCTGACAACGATGATATAGAATTAATGAAAATGGGAGGAGTAATAATGCAAAGTGAGCAAAAAATAAATAAATAAAACTCACAAATATTCAATTTTGATTACTTTTTCTTCTTTCTTTTGGGAAGAAACGGCGCCATTTGAATCAAATTGAATTATCTTGGTGACGTTATAACATAATGCTTTCTCATAATGAAATTCAGGAAATAATTATGTTGTAAATCCATTTTATTGAAAGTACAGAGAGCTATGCTTGTGTACCTGCTCTATTACTGTACTGTATAAATTATCTATAACTACATAGATAACACATGCTTTAGAGCTATACAAGACAGAGATAAGAAATATCTGATAAGAATACCTCATGTTTTATATCTTTAAATATATCCCCTGGTGGAACAGCGGTAAGTTTACGGACTAACGATACTAAAATTCAGGGTTCGATTCCCCGTGGTGGACAAAGCAGAGAGCCTAATGTGGCTTTGCTCGAAAACAATTTTACGTATTTAACTCATTGTGTCTTTGAAACTTCAATAATGTTTTTGCCCATCTACGTGAAAAACGCATTTTCAAACTTTTAGCGCACATCCAAAAGATTTTAATGAAAAGCCAGGCCCTGATATTTTTTAAATTGAATTTTAGGAAATTTAAAGTATGTTTTTAACTTCAGATATTTAGATATCATTTCACACAATATTTTATTAGTAGCATCTTGTATCTGGAGTCAGAAAAATTGTATGTTACACAGCGTGTAACTTTTTTTTTTGTATTTGGGAAAGTTTCGTTCAACACCACATATTTCAGTATCTCCAAATCGTTTAATCAGAGCTTTTTCATACGTACTCAGTACTGAATCATTATTTTTGTCAAAACGGATTTAAAGCATTAAATTTCATGCCCGTTAATAATACAGAAGATATACAAAGATAACTTTTCCACCTATGTTTATTTCGGAAATTAGTGCAAAGCCAAACAAGGGCTATTATTTGCGCTGGCTGTTTTTAATTTTGAAGTGATAAACTAGAGAAAAGGCAGCTAGTCAGCACAACCCACCGCCAACTGTTGAGTTACTGTAATCGCATAGTTGGATTTGAACGCCACTTTTAAATGTAACCACGGCCCTTAAGTGTTGATTTTTTTTTTTTTGTAACAGGACGCGAAACATGGAACTTCAGATCCACAGTCTGTCGTGTTAACTATTTGTCCGCCCTCGGTCTATTTCATGACTACCAAATGTTCTTTGTTCCTTAACAAACTCCCTTGTATATAGTAGAAGACAACAGAAGATTGCAACTAAAGCAGAAGGAGTAATGGACGTGATGTGTTGTGAAACTGAATTAATGTTAATTCTTATCGACTGCAAGTCTAATATCACACTAGATACCATGATGAAAATGGAGGAGATATCTTGTGAAACTGAATTAATGTTAATTCTTATCGATTGAAAGTTTAATAACACATTAGATACCATGATGAAAATGGAGGAGATATCTTGTGAAACTGAATTAATGTTAATTCTTATCGATTGAAAGTTTAATAACACATTAGATACCATGACGAAAATGGAGGAGATATCACGTGAAACTGAATTAATGTTAATTCTTATCGATTGAAAGTTTAATATCACATTAGATACCATGATGAAAATGGAGGAGATATCACGTGAAACTGAATTAATGTTAATTCTTATCGATTGAACGTCTAATATCACATTAGATACCATGATGAAAATGAAGATTTAATCGAATTTCCGATGAACGATGTATATATATAAGTTTACTCTTCATTTATTTCTGATTGCTTGAGATAGGTAGCCCGATGGTTTCCTCTTAAATCAGTTTTTTAATCTATGGGTAACACAAATATTCGGATATCACTAGCACTGAAATAATCTCCAGTTTCAAAGTTATGACCTGGAGTGATTCCTAGACAGATTTGACGAGAAGAAGATCTGGACTACGAACTCGTCACCTCTCCTGAGGGTAGACACAGAATGGTTGTCAAACACCCGACTATTGAGCAGCAGAAAGAACGAGAATTGCCGAGGCTGAATCGAATCAATACTCGACTCGGCGTCTTCTTTTCTATTGTTGCTCGGGTATATAATCCGCTGCTGAGATGGATATTTCATAATATATATATCAGATATGGCGCTTCCCAGTGAGCGCTATCCTATTGGTTTCAGAGTTCTGTAGTTCTGACCAAGGGTTGTTTCACTGACCACCTTGTACAAGGTGATGGGTGACAGAGAGAAATACTGGATTCTCGACTAGTCCTAGTTGGAAGGAAATATCAGTAAATTAACATAACCAGTTTAGCACAGACACTTTGATACTGGTTAACATAAAGACGGTAAGAGCAGGACTGATAAACCACTTTCTTAGCCTCTGGGATTATCTTCACGATGCACAGGAACTACATGTCCTAGAAACTATAGATAGCATAGGTCCGATAGGTCATACAATATGGTATAAATACGCCAACTTTTATTGTTTTTTGTTTTTTTTTAGCATCTAGACCGCTTATGAAAGTATTATTATCTAATTTAATCTGAGTTACCTGATTTATTTATCCTTTTCTTGCTTCGAACCGTATCTCACCTAGTCTATTGGAATATTTTATGAAATACCTGCATGGTTTAATAACTAGCACGTTGTTTTTATTACGTACAAAACAGTTTGTGGACCCCATGATTGATGACTGTTGAAATATATATAACCACCTAGTGGAGTACTAGTCAATATGCTAAATTATAATGGCCAATGATTAGGCAATACTAATTTGATTTAATTTGCCAATTTCATGGCTTTCTTTTGTTTAATATATAGAAAAAATACTCCACGTATTCCAACCTACCCACGGAATGGTTTATATTTCACCATTAATATATTATAGCTTCCGAAGCTTAATATTTGACTTTCTACACGTTCTTTTGAAAAATGTATGAACTTAGTTTGTTTACTTTTTCTTTAGCGTATATTAAAGACATCAATCAAGTTACCTCGCATCGTCAACAGTAAACAGACGGTCATACATACTCGTGGTTATTTCCCAGCAGACTCAGCACGATTTATGCAACTTTCTTTACGAACGTACCTGCAACGAACCAATGCAAGTGCATTACATCATTTGTGCTTTACATCCACGGAGAAGGAAGAGACATCGATCTTCAACTCGCTCAGCACTTTATTTATTCTTATTAACTCATCTCTGCAACTTTAACCTTTCAACCAGCAAAGCGTGTCACTTATTTATTCCCTACATTATTGTTGGCGAAAGGTGTCAAAATAAAATTTTAAATAAATTTCGCATTTTTTAAAACTGATATGTTGGCGAAAGGTGTCAAAATAAAATTTTAAATAAATTTCGCATTTTTTAAAACTGATATGTTTATCCCCCCCCCCAAAAAAATGAATACGATTATAGTCTTTACTTGTAATAAATATCCATCTAATCCCGTTCGTTAAGGTTTCTATAGTTGTTAACTCGTAATTGATAATGAAATTAAATTGCATTTATATTTTGACTTTGTATATGTGCTATCTGGTGATAGCGTTTTTGATTGTTTGTTTGTATTTAAGCACAAAGCTACACAATGATGCTATCTATGCTCTACCCACCACGGGTATCGAAATCCAGTTTCTAGCGTTTTAAGTACGCAGACATGCCGCTGTGCCACTGGGGAGGGGGGGGGGCAGCGTTTTATATGAGTATCGAGATGTAGTCGATGAAGAGCTAAAAAAATAACGTATATTATTTATAAAATATATATTTTTCGAAACTTTTGTTCAAATAGTTCTATTGCAAGCTAAAATTTGTTTTTTGAATGCTTTTCAGTAAATAATTAAGATCAAATCCCAGACTTACGTTTTCTTTTAGAATACTATCATATGCAATACGTACATCTGTTAACTACTCACAATATAATAATATTTTTACATTATTATTTTGCAGGTGTCGTCGGATTATTAAAAGAAAATATATAATTTTCTAACGGAACAAGAACGCTACGATCTTACTTTACATTCTATATCAGTAAAATATTAATTATATTCAGATTTTGGATAAATGATTTGTTGTTGTTTTTTTGTAGGTAAGCGCATAGCGACACAATGGGATAACTGTGCTGGGCCCACCACGGGTTTCGAAACCCGATTTTTAGCGTTATAAGCGTTGTTTCTGTTTAGACTTAGAATTTATATTTTATAGATGGTTTCTCACTTTAGGTATTGATTTATCAAAGTGAAAATCCGTGCTTACGGTAGAAGCCCTCTATTGATGTTAACAATATTATATTATTTTATGCACTTAAATATCGTATTGTCCTTATTGGTTAATTAGTTCGACAGGGTTGTGGTGAAGGTTAACAAGGCCATCCAGAACAGACTAGACGGAGCCGAGTAAACCCGACAGATAATGCTTCTAGACATTTCGATAGGCTGCAGTTTGTGACGCGAGTTCGCACCAGGGTAATATAGAGGTTGGTCTTACAGATTTAACAGCGCTATATCGACCCATCCTTTGTGTTTGTTGAATATTAGGCAGTCATGTGAGCATATTTAAATACCGCATTGACTTCCTATCTTTGTCGGCTGCTTCAGATGACTGAAATGGGATCCCTGACTCCGAACTAAAAATATAACGAATTGTTTACCTATTATTACTGGTAATGTTATCTTTGGTGATGAAACGTAAACGAATTATATTATTGAATTAATTATGATTAATCAATTTCTTATAAATCTATAATACTTACAGATCGTGAAGGAATAATAAATGACATTATAGATAATGTAAAATATTCTTATTTTCTACCTTTTTAGGTCAGCCCTGTTTTTAGGAAACAATGATGATTGAAGTTGTGTATTTATGATGGTAAAGTTTTTCTAAGTTAGTTAATTTGAATAAAATGACTGCTTCTTCTAAATTTCACTCTACTAGGGCCCTTAACTCGCAATATGAGAGTCGCGCGTTCGAATCTCCATTCCATCAAACATGCTCACCCTTTCAGCCATGGGGGCGTTATAATGTGATGGTCAATCCCTCCCGCTATTCGTTGGTAAAAAGAGTAGCCCAAGAGTTGGCGGTGGGTGGTGATGACTAGCTGCCTTCCCTCTAGTCTTTCACTGCTAAATTAGGAACGGGTAGCGCAGATAGCCCTCGTGTAGCTTTGCGCGAAATTCAAAACAAACGAAACCAAAACCTTAATGAAGACTTAACTCTCCTAAAGTCTAGAGACATTCTGCTTGATTTGATCAGTGGCTACATACTTAAGTAACTGTTTGTAGACCTGTGGTAGTTTGAGTTGTTAAAACGTGCTTTACTAACAATTTCACTCAAGTTAATCCTTTATTTTAATTGCCAGAGCACCCCTCGAGCGTGAAAGAAATTTCGGTTTCGAATCCGGTGCGGAAAAGTATTACTGCAGAAAAATTGGCGTCCATCTGGTGGTCTTCCTATGATCCTGTGCTAAAACCTGAGGACCGATCTTATTTGTAAGAGAGAGGAAGAATCTGGTAGTTTGATGAGTGGTTTTTTTTAGCAGTTTAAGACACTAAATTCAAATATGCAGCTCGATCTATCATACGACTCACCTAGATATACCAATTTGTGCGAATTACAACAGATTTAACTCTCCTTAAGTCTAGAGACATTTTACTTTATTTGGCCAATATGTAATTAACCCAGTGATTTTAAACTTAAATATTTAACCCTCAAATTACCGACTTTTATATTGTTTAGCAGTGGGGTCCACATATTTCATCTCATAAAGTAATTTCATATGTGTGCTTGTTACAACATTCAGTTTGAAGAACTGGCCAAAAGGTTGGTTGATTTCGCTCCTTTTCTATGTAAAATACATAATGGATCCTCTCAGTAATTAGTAGAAATAAAATCGGAGTATTAATGCTAGTTTTGTTTACATTTTTTATGCAACTTCTGTTATTTAGGAACCCTGTAACCAACAAAGTCATTGGCCCATAAATAATTTAGTGGATAAATAGTTAAAAATGCCTTGTCAAAGCCGATCTGGATGCGCACTTAATTTTAGGGTTACAGCTTAGTTTGGTTTGGTTTATTTGGAATTTTGCGCAAAGCTACACGAGGGCTATCTGCGCTAGCCGTTCCTAATTCAGCACTGAAAGACTAGAGGGAAGGCAGCTAGTCATCACCACTACTCTTTTAACAACGAATAGTGGGACTGACCGTCACATAATAACGCCCCCCAGATTACGAGTCGAGCTCCCTAACCATCTGACCATGCCTTACAGCCTAGAAACACGTTATTTCATCTGATCATTATTACATGCTTCAGTAACTTTTTTTTCAGACCCAATTCTTCTAAATTCTAAAGACATTTTACTCGACTTGGCCATTAATTACTGTACCCTTCAAAAGAGAAAAAAATAAAAAATTAAAGGTTTTAGTACTTACGTAGTTACGAAGCTATTTCACAAGCTGTCACAAAAAATTAGAATTTTGCCTATTTGTTTTTTAGCAAAGCCATATTGGGTTATCTACTGTGTCCGCCGTGGGTAATCGAACACCAGAATTGAACATTATAAGTCCATAAACTAACCACTGTCATACCAGGAATTATTCTCTACTTTAGAGCTTCTATTGGCTTGTACAGAGTGTCCGAAAAGTCAGGAATCATAAGTGATTTGCAGCTTTTCTTAATTTCAAATACGTAACTGTTAAGCCAAGCTTATTTCGAATCACAAAGGACAGCATGGGGAACATATTCTGTAAAATTCGTTGAAGTGCCTATGGTTCCAGACTTTTCGGATGCCCTGTAGATATCGTCTCTGATTTCTGCCATTGTTGCTTAAGGTTTTAGTTTAGTTCATTTTGTTAACACTTGTTTCGCCGGTTTTTCAGCACGTGTTTCTTTATTCTTATATTTCCTTTTCATATATTTAACCATCTGTTAGTGTTATTTTCATTCTATTACATATATATATGTTGTTGTTTGAAGTTAAGCACAAAGCTACACGATGGACTATCTGTTCTCTGCCCATCACGGGTATTGAAACCCGGTTTCTAGTGTTGTAAGTCCGCAGACATACCGCTGTGCCACTGGGAGGATACATATATGTTAGGCCCGGCATGGCCAGGTGGATAAGGCCCTCGACTCGCAATCTGAG
>NW_013666253.1:396094-416568 GCF_000517525.1 Limulus polyphemus
TACACTGCTAAATTAGGGACGGCTATCGCAGATAGCTCTCGTGTAGCTTTGCGCGAAATTCAAAAACAAACAAACATATATGTTAAAATATGAGAACCATTATTACATCGTTTCAATTGATTCCTAAACTTTAATCAGGAATAATGTGAAATTGAGTCGTTAACAAAATCTTCATATGTACCTGAGTTAAAGAGTAGTTACCGACAATGATAATTTATGGAACTGATACACTAAGCATTGTAACATCAATGTCACATTTCCTTCCCATGACAAACATTCTACTATTTAACCCTCAAATTACAGACTTGTTTTACACCATTCACCACTGGTGGGATCGACGTATTACAACAAAATTGAAAAACGTTATGTTTGTTGTTAAGCGCAAAGCTATACAATGTCCAGATACGGTGCTGTGCCCACAACGAGCATCGAAACTCTGTTTGTAACGGTGCGAGCCCACAGACTTACCGCTGTGCCACTGGGAGGCTTCTACTTTTGAAATTACAATAGTTCGTGTAAAGAATTAATGGAAAAATAAGGGGAGGGGGATCACTGGCATTTCCTATGTAAAATATTTAAGTATAATTAGTTGGATTAATTGCAATATTGATGGTGTTTTTGTTAATTTTTTGTGTGTAGATGATATACTATTAGAGTCACACTAACCAATAAAGTTATGGACCCACAAACAATTTTGTGCATAAGTAGTGCTCTTCCCCCAGTGGCTTGGTGTTTTGATACCTGTGATAGCTCATTGTGCAGCTTTGCGCTTAACTACTACCAACAAACTAAAAGCATAACTAGTTTACAAAAATTCATTTAAAATCCTCATTAGGTACATAACGACCCCTCACTGGTAATTTAAAAGTAAATATAATATAAATGAACATAGACTTTCCATAAAGTGCACAACATAATTATTTTGTGTCGCATTTCAAGAAGGCGTTTGTTTGTAATTAAGCACAAAGCTACACAATGGGCTATCTGTGCTCTGCCCACCACGGGTATCGAAACCCGGATTTTAGCGTTGTAAGTCCGCAGGCATGCCACTGTGCCACTTGGGGGCTTCAAGAAAGCAGTGAAGTTTCCTTGAGCAACCCTTAAAGTGTAAACATTTCCCACTATTCTGTGTTCTGAAAACGTCTCACACTAACCCTCATTCTGTTGTATAAACACAAAACTTTGCTTCACAGTCAACGTAGTAGTTCTGATGAATAAATTTCACGTGCTTCTACACATGAAATTCGAATGTCTGGCTCTCACTTTTTTTCGCTTCTCGGAGAAATGAGCGTTTACTTTTGGCCTACCACTGATAAAAACAAACCAACTGGTCCCTGAGTGATAATAAACTTTCTTAGTGTTTGGATTTAAAATATTTCAAATGACAAATAAAAAAATATAGTAAAAAATTGGTTTATATTGTTTCATAGAGTTTTTTTGTTGTCGTTTGTTTGTAATGAAGCACAAAGCTCTGCCCACTACGGGTATCGAAACCCGGATTCTAGCGTTGTAAGTCCGCAGACATACCGCTGTGCCACTGGGGGCTTCATAGAGAGTGTTTTGTGTTCGGTCATGTGTTTTTTATTCAGACACTATTTTAATTGTATTCTAATACGTCCTTCATTTATCTACCTGTCAGCCCTTTCAGGAGGAAAGGTGAAAAAACTTGTAATAATAGAAAATATTTAGATTAAGTTGTTTAAAAAAAACCATAAAAAAGATGATAAAAAGGAAGATATTTGTATTTCCATAAAGTCGATATAAAACGTTTAATGCTAGTGCCCTTCTTCGGGTAAAGTTGCTAATTTGTATAGAACAGAGTTAGAATTTAGAACAAAGCAGATGATAGTTGACATATTTTTTTCTGCTTTGTTCTAAATTCAAATGCGATTACTTTAACTCCGCAACTCAATCTAAGTCCTTTAGGGAGGGTCTCATCCGCTAATGAAGGTCCTTTAGGGAGGGTCTCATCCGCTAATGTAAGTCCTTTAGGGAGGGTCTCATCCGCTAATCTAAGTCCTTTAGGGAGGGTCTCATCCGCTAATGTAAGTGCTATGCTATACAACACTCTATTGAAAGAAATTTGGCACCAAACTTTTGTGATGAATCACGAACATCTACGCGAACATATTTTCTTGTAAGCCAGATGATATAAAATGTACATCTTGCATACATTCTCTGGACAAGTGTTCGTACTTGTAGGAAAAAAAGCAGATAAAACAAAGAAACAAGAACAAAAAAATCTTGACGCTTTCGGAAGGTAGTCTCCCTTTCCCCTGGGGTAGATAAGTATTGATTGGAAAGAAAGCTATATGAAAGTTAATTTAAGGTATGCTCTTGGCTCTAATGTTAGTCCAGACAAACAGGCAGCCAGATAGAATCTTAGTGACGTCATGGGTACCTTGGTAGCTCACCTTGACAACAAGTGTTTTGAATGAAAAGAAATGTTTCAAATGGTAAAGAGATTTCGGTGGATGAAAAAAAAAATGTGAAAGGGAAGATGTGAATTAAGAACAAGGGAAGAAAAACGGTGGGTGATTAAAAAATTCAAAACAGATATTTCAAAAGAAACTTGATAAGAAGATTTGATTATAAAAATACCGTATTGCCCCTAATTAACTCCTCCTCTCTACTTATCGCCCCCGGTATTTTTTATAAAGTTTACCTTGTGTGACAGCAATAGTAATACAGCATATAATCCACTTTTACTATAGTAATTTTTATTGAAAAAGAAGAACAACAAACATACATACACACACACACACACTTATTAGTAAAGAAATCAACAAATCACATGTGAAAAATTGAATCCGGAGCTGCACAAATACTATAATTAGCGCTCCCTTTGCAGTTTGCAATGCCTCCGGGGGCGTTAATTAGGGGCAAAACTATATGTAAGATAAAGAATAAACAAACTGAGCAAAGTTAGAAATATGTAATTAATTTTAAAAATTACAAAGACAAACAGAAAAAAAAATAAATACAAACAGAAATAAGAATGCATAGTCAGATAAAAAAAACAGAAATAAAATTTTACATTCAAGAACCAAAATACAGAAATCATGATGTACAGTCAGAAACAACAACAACAACAAAAAAAAAAAACTGAATCAAAAATGTACAATCAGTATCTAAAGTCCCTTGGTAGGACAGCGGTAAGTCTTCGGATTTACAAATCAGGGTTTCGATTCCCCTCGGTGGACACAGCAGATAGCCAGACGTGGCTTTGCTAAAACAAAACACAGTATCTAGAAAAAAACAACAACAAAAATATATAGCCAGAAGCAAAAACAGAATGAAAGAAGTTATGTGCAGTTCAAATGATAGAAGGAAAAAACAAACAGACAAGGAAATACACTAAAAACAAACAAACAAAGATGTAAGGTCAGAAAACCAACAACATCAGAAACAAAGATTACAGTAGGAAAAACGACAACGGAAACAAAGATGTACACTCAGAAAAACAATAACAGAAAACAAATATGTAAAGTCATAAGCAGAAAATAGGAACAAAAAACAAAACAAAAGTGCACAGTCAGAAAAAATACAAGCAAATATGTACAATCAAAAACAAAAACTGAAAAAAGACGTAAAATTAGAACTTAAATAAGGAATTATTGTTAGAAAAACAACAGCAGAAAGAAAGAAGTATTGTTAAAAAACAACAGCAGAAAGAAAGAAGTATTGTTAGAAAACAACAGCAGAAAGAAGTATTGTTAAAAAACAACAGCAGAAAGAAAGAAGTATTGTTATAAAAATAACAGCAGAAAGAAGTATTGTTAAAAAACAACAGCAGAAAGAAAGAAGTATTGTTAAAAATCAACAGCAGAAAGAAAGAAGTATTGTTAAAAATCAACATCAGAAAGAAAGAAAGAAGCATTGTTAGAAAAACAACAGCAGAAAGAAAGAAGTATTGTTAGAATAACAACAGCAGGAAGAAAGTATCGTAAAAATACAACAACAAAAAGAAAGATGTACAGTCAGAAACAAAAACAGAATAAAGATACAGTTAGAAAAACCCAGAAACAAAGACGACCATGAATTATTTGGTGCATTTAATTTTTTGTATAAGTGAAAACAAAAATTTTTTTTTCATTGACACGAATCAATTAAAGATCGAAGTTCATTGATACCAGAATCAAGGATAATGCCCCAGAGATAAACAACAAAATGACGGTCCGACAGATTTTTTTCAACTCTATCTGCTTTAGATATTGTTATTGATAGAATAATAATACTTCTTGAAATACTGAGTAACAGGAAGTTTTATTGTTGTTCTTGTTTAAAGATGATTAATAGTTGTTGAGGCTTTATGTAAGGGTTGTTTGGTATTTTTACAGATATTCTGTGTCATATTTTTTACACTGTATGAGACAAATGTCGTTGTTTGTTTTGTTGTCCAGATAATAGTTTATTGTGTGTGGTAGTACAACGCGTCTAATTCTCTTTGTTGGAGATTAATTTTTATGAACTTACGAGTCTAATAACGTACCTTATCGCAAGGATGACAATCAATCTGTGAGAAAATTTAATAACCAAGATAATATATTTGTGTGCTTTCAGATGAAGACAACCGAAACCGAAATTTTAAGGAAATTTGTTTTAATTCACACGAATTTAAACGAATTTTTTTTTAAATAAGCGAGCTGTTGTTTACTATAGGGCGATACATAAGGATAAGTGTTCGGATTATCTAGTGGTGGAGTTTTCATTAGTTTTTTTTTTCTGCAGTCTGTCTACAAGTTTCAAAATTCTTTTCGGGTTTTTGTATTTTTTACCAGTTAACATGTTTCATAATGAGCTCTCAACGCCTGTTTATATATATTTTTATATACAGTTATTTTGCATATTTTAACACACAAACAAAAGAACTTTAAAGTATAAGTATTATGAAACATGTTAGATTAAATCTGATTAATATATATATATGTATATATATTGACGTGTTCTATTGTTGGGTGGATTCTTTTAACTTACTTGTTAAAATATATTGCCAAGTCAAGTCCACGTAATGACAACGATTTATTTAATTTCTAACATTTCGTTTTCTACAGTCTACATCCACTGGTGGGCCTAACTCTCCAAATGAACTTTTCAAGAGAAACTCAGAAACTAATGTATATATATACCTAACTTACAGAATTTCCTCGCTAATTGATCGATAGCAATACGATAACTAACTTATTAACTGGATCACAGACACACTAACTCTCATCATCTAACTTACTTACTGATACTGAACTGAATCACTCACTGGTCACTCATTAACTCAATAATTCATTGAGTTTGGTGTTTATATTGTACTCTTATTTCATCATACTACAGGAAACTTCTAGATTCTACAGAGGCCTTATCTTTCAAGGAATTTATAGATGTGACATAAGAACTTCGTCTCTCTAGTAAACTAACATCTAAATTAAGATATTAATAGGTCCCTCACGAGCCAGTGGGGGACATTTTTGTTGAAAACATAACAAAACTACCCGATCCGGTTTTTGTTAATTTGAACTGACATTTTTTTGGACATTTTTATTAGCTAAAAAGAAGGCATTTCTCGCCCTCTTTTAGTGAATGAAAATATAAAATGAATAACAACAAAAAACAAATATGTCAAAATTTTGTCATGCCAACTAATTTAATCAAAATATGGAGTGAATATTTGAAAAAAAACCAAAAAAACATGCCGGGCAAATTCGAAATAATCCAAATTTTCTATAACTTAATGGCCTAGCATGGCCAGGTGGTTAGGCGCTTGACTCGTAATCTGAGGGTCGCAGGTTCGAATCCCCGTCCCATCAAACATGCTCGCCCTTTCAGCCATGGGGCGTTATAATGTGACGGTCAATCCTACTATTCGTTGGTAAAAAGAGAAGCCCAAGAGTTGGAGGTGGGTGGTAATGACTAGCTGCTTTCCCTCTAGTATTTCACTGCTAAATTAGGGACGGCTAGCACAGATAGCCTTCGTGTAGCTTTGAAGAATCCGGAGTTATTGTTTCCAAAAGGTCCAGTACATAGAGTTAAATGGACGTGCAGACTCGAACAACGCTAACAAGTCTTGTAAACCATCGTCGTACCATAGACTATGCAGTTCCCATTTTATATCTGGTTAGTACTACTTGTATGTAGAATGTACTTTGTCACAATTATATTTCACAGATCTTGGTAATATCTGTAGCTTGCAAATATTTGTCGCTTCCTGTAATCTAAATACTATGATACAGGCCCATACAAGCAGTGCTGAGTGGAAGGGTCTAGTGGGCGATAATGAAATTTTATCAAAAATGTGGCTTGTTAAGACAGGTGGTCTTAAAATCCAGGCTTATTTATGTAAAATATATGATAATGTGTACTGAAGAAAGTGGTCTTACAAGACAGATGGACTTAAAATACAATATAATACGATGATATATATCTATCTTGTAAATTTACCACTGATAGAACATAAACAATAGGCCTAGTCGCTAAAAACAACTTTTACTTATCTTCGAGTAAGCTATGTAGTTGGACGTCTTCACACTTTCCACAATCTGACATCGTTCACTCAGCTGGCCACAAAATAGTTGTAAGCATCAAAGCTTTTATAGGCCTTGGCCCGGTTTCTGGTGTAAAAGATGTTGTCAGGACTAAATAAGTTACGATATCTATATTATTAACCTGTGGGACTTTAGCGTTGGTTTGTAGGCCTAACTCGGGTCCTCCGTTTGCAATGTTGACTAATTTACTGGCATCTAGCGCGATTGTCATTGCTGACAGGATGGAATAAGGATATGTCGTGTCAAGACCGACTTTTCTGCACTTCTCTTAATATCTTCACTTGCATATATTGTCTAATATGCTAGTAAATTCGTGAAAAATGAACGGAGAACTAGGTGATTGTGTAGTCCAATATGGCCGCAAATTGTTGCAGTATTTACTTTGGTCACGTGACTGCATAAGGTCTCTTGTTACAAGCTTTGGCAGAGGATGTCGAAGCCAATGTCAAAGCACATGACAAACTTCCCATAGACCCCCACACACAGTCACAACACACATACACACACTTGTCGTTCCGTGCAGACCAAATACATATAAACCCATTGAAACTACAGTTAGATGGAAGAATGGTATTTCCGTGATTCCAATTTGTTCGGCCATCTTTCTCACATGGCTACAGATTTCCGATAGGTGGCTGGAAGCTCGTGAGCTTCAAATCCTTGTTTATTATCTTGTTAACGGAACGATATGTGGATATTTGCCCAGCTTCGTCGCAGTGGAATTTGCTTCTGAATATTTTCTTTACTAACTACAGCTTTTATTTTGCCCTAAACGCTATTTTTTCCTCTCTATATTGTGTTTGAAAACAAAAATCATAATGTCATGGAAGCAGTCTAGCCAATCTGATTTTTTAAACAAGATAACAACGATTCAAAGAATCAAACCCGTAAAGCTAACTACATAGATCAGAACTGAAAATCAACCCAGTAATGAACATAGCTAATGTAGTAAACCTTTCTTACTTATGATTAGAATAAACTGGATAGTCAGTAGAGTAGCCTCGCTTTTATCGAAATTTTCGGCGATAATCCAAGTTCATCTTTATCTCAATTGTGGTTTTGTTTGGTATATTCACTGAGTCAAGTTTCAGCGTGTAGGTAAAAATATCTGATTAATAATAAGGTTGAGTATGAAAATATTAAATGACAGAGTAAAAACGTTTAAACATCAAGGAAATCCAATAATTAATCCTATTCAGCAGCTTCGGCTTTTTAATAAATCTAGTTTCATAAAACATTTTTGATATTTTCTGAGATTTTCTCGTTGCTTTAGAAACTACTTGTAAAAAATTAAAGGCATCGTAAACTTCTTTAATCGATCTTTTCCTTTAGAAATATTAATATTATTTCTTAAAAGTGAAGGCATGCTCTCTGCTTGCTTTTACACTAAAAAAAATTAAGGGGCTTTTACAACAGAAAACAATCATTTAAAATGTGAAGCCTTTTTTTTTCCTTGTTTCGTTAAAAAATATGTAACATCACCGAACTTTTTCTTCTCGTTTCGTTGGTTTGTTTATGGAGGCTATAAAGTTTAGATTATTTGTTGTTATATTGAAATCAAATTCAATTTTCCTTTGAAAATGTACCATATTTTTCTCTTCACCTGAGGGAAGCAGTGAAGTTCGCTAAGGTAATTTATAAAACAAGTTTTCTTCCACATACACACATATAAGCACAAAATACATACACACAGAATATAAGCACAAAATATATCGAAGATTTCACATTCGCACTTATAATGAGATAAGTAGTTTTGTTACATGAAACATAAGAAGAACACTTTAACTGGTAAATAAATGCTTTAACAGCTTAAGTTACACATGATGCAAAATGTATCGTATAATATTTTAGACAGTTTTGTACGTATTATTGTAATGGTTTCTATTGTTGGCCAGATTATTTTGAAGTATTAGGTGAAAACCATCATGGAATTTGGAAAGACAAGCCCACTTAACAATAACTAAAAACGTCGTATTTCTTAACCTTCACGTCACGTTTAGTGTAATAAACGCTCACTAATAGGCCTAAATTCACAAATGAACTATGTTTGTTGTTTGTTATTAATCACAAATATACACAAATAGCTATCTGTGTTCTGCCCACTACAGGTATCGAAACCCGGTTTCTAACAGTATACATCCGCTGTACCACTGGAGGGGGGCATTGAACTATGTCTAATACACAGTGGTTCTCAAAGTCTTGTTCGCGGACCACTGATAATACGCGAGGGTCCTTCAGGTGTTTTGCAGGCTGGTTCAAAATGCAAGTCACTGATGTTTTTTTTTGCGGTTGCAAGTGAAAGCGGGTGGGGCAGGACTGGTAGGTGGCCTGTAGGGTCTTTTGCCTCTCCGAAATGGTTCGGAGATGAAAACGTTTGAGAACCACTGGTCTAATAGTAATTAGAATTAGTTGCTAATTTCGAACCTGTTTCTTTTTGAAACACAAACTCAACACTGAACTAATTAACAGTCTGATTACTTATTAATTGACCAATACATTCGTTCAATAATCCAGTCTAGTCTAACTCGCTTTCTATGTATATGACTCAAATTGTTTAATGAGCTTTCTATGTATATGACTCCAAATGTTTGATGAGCTTTCTATGTATATAACTCCAATTGTTTAATGAGCTTTCTATGTATATAACTCCAATTGTTTAATAAGCTTTCTATGTATATGACTCCAATTGTTTAATGAGCTTTCTATGTATATGACTCCAATTGTTTGATGAGCTTTCTATGTATATAACTCCAATTGTTTAATAAGCTTTCTATGTATATACCTCCAATTGTTTAATGAGCTTTCTATGTATATACCTCCAATTGTTTAATGAGCTTTCTATGTATATACCTCCAATTGTTTAATGAGCTTTCTATGTACATGACTCCAATTGTTTAATGAGCTTTCTATGTACATGACTCCAATTGTTTGATGAGCTTTCTATGTATATGACTCCAATTGTTTGATGAGCTTTCTATGTATATACCTCCAATTGTTTAATGAGCTTTCTATGTATATACCTCCAATTGTTTAATGAGCTTTCTATGTATGTGACTCCAATTGTTTAATGAGCTTTCTATGTATATAACTTCAATTGTTTAATGAACTTTCTATGTATATGACTCCAATTGTTTAATGAGCTTTCTATGTACATGACTCCAATTGTTTAATGAACTTTCTATGTATATGACTCCAATTGTTTAATGAGCTTTGTATGTACATGACTCCAATTGTTTAATGAGCTTTGTATGTACATGACTCCAATTGTTTAATGAGCTTTCTATGTATGTGACTCCAATTGTTTAATGAGCTTCCAAGAAGGTTACATTCATTAAATTCACGCCAATCACATCACACTACATTAAATTTCTTCCGGCTGAACAAAAATATAAACTTCTAGAAATGTCTAGATGAAAAAGGTAGCATAAAACAGTACTTTTAAATTTATGTTTTCATTTAGAATGTTCAGTAAATATACACAGTACTTGAATACCTTACTAATAACAAACACGTCAAACTAGGATGACGTAGTTTAACAAAATATGTTTGCTACAAATGTAGGCTGAACGTGGCCTAATAGTCAACGAGCCGGGATATAGATCGAAAGGTCCAAGGCTCTAGTCGCGATGTGCTGATGAACACAATCCGCGCATTTAGGGGTAGGAGCTTTATAATTGTGAAACGAATCTCGCTATCCAGCTGAATCTAGCTGCATAGGTGGTGGGTGTTTCTGATTGGTTGACCTTTATCTGGTTAGCAGTTCTAAATTCGAGGTGGCTATGTTTGAATCTCAGGATCACTGATTTGGTTGTTCAGCTATTATGTGTCTCATAAGATGCCTTTCAGATTAAAAATATCATTGCGAAAATTACAAACGCCAAAAAAGTTTAACATATTTTGGATAAAGCACATGAACTTAATACTAATATAGCATAAATAAGGTTCTGTATTTTGTACACTTGGTCTTATATCTCAGGAAATTCAATTTCTTATTGTACACATAGTCTTTAACCCTTGCCGTTAGGATGTATAGGTCCTGATTGATTCAGTTGATCCTAATCAAAACACCTCGGCACTTATGTGTACATACTGGTCCACTTTTAATATTGTTATATTGGAGATAACTCTGTGAAAAAAGTTTTGCTTAATGACTCAAATTTTTGAGAACAGATGTTACACAGATGAAATTTTATTCAGACCATGAAGAGTATTCAGTTGAACTTTGGGAAGTAAACATAAGCTTACATCCGAATTCAGTGAGGTAAGCACAACTTAAATCTCAATTCTGAGAAATTAACATAAGCGTAAGTCTGAACTCTGTGAGGTAAACATAAACTTAAATCCGAATTCTGTGAGGCAAACACAATCTTAAATGCAAATTCTGCGAGGTAAGCATAAACGTTAGTCCGGATCCAATGAAGTAAACATATGCTTGAGTCCGGCAGGTTTTGATCAGTTTAAATTTTAATTTTCTCTGATTAAATACTTGATTTGTTCGTATCAAGTAACTGTATCTATCATCTGTCTAGAATGATTGAAAATAATTAATATAAACACTGATCTACTTTACACAGTAAACAACTGGTAACTGTATGGCTACCGAAAACAAAATTAGCTTATAACAAATTATATGACATATTCCTCAGCTTTTATACATTTATAAAAAATTCACAACTGGAAGTTTCTTTGTAAACTCAGCTGTAGTATATAATAATTTTATATATTGGGATTCTAAAACCCAAAATCTATTAAAATTGCTTAATTGTAAGTTCAAAAACATTGCATTCGACAACTAAAATTTGGAGTTTATCTCTACCGAGTGACATTTATGTTACTTTAGCCACGCTGTTTTCATTTTGCATGACAACCTTCAAGAGCATCGTGTTTATGTGACAAGTTAAACAGTTACTTATGTAAATACACGACTGTGAATAGAGAGCAGAATTAGAACCTTGCAGTAAACTGTACCTTCTTTCACTTTGCCAAATAACGGCTTGGAATTCGTTAAAACGACGATAAGTAGGTTTAAAAACGTCAATTTAGAAAATAAGCTCATCCCTGTGGAATCATATCAACATCTAAAATACTGTGTAGATACAGCAAAATAGTTATTCATTGGTCTCTTTAATCGGGAAAGTAAAAGCAAAGAAACCATTATGTTGCTTTGAAGTCCTTGGGCAAAGGATTAGAAGTAAACAAACTTTGATTTTCTAAGTAGTGATACAGATGTTTACAGACACAAGGATACACATGTGTTTACTCAAAGCAGAACTTTTGCAAAGTTTGCTGTAATCATTCTGATATTTTGAGTGGTATATATAATAATAATAATAATGATTTATATGAATCAGTTTAGCGTTCAGTAGGCAATAAGCCTAATATTATATTTCATGTTGATGCATTATGTCTTAAATCTTTAGTATTTGACTACTGTAATATTTCAGTTGGTTTATTAAAATACAGGAATGTTGGTTGGTTGTTATTAAGCATCAAGCTATACAATAGGCTTTCTATACTCTGCCCACCACGGGTATCGAAAACAGATTTTTAGCGTTGTAAGCCTGCTCACTTACCGCTGAGCCACTGGGGGCCTACAAGAAAGCAATTGTACCTTTGACGTTATCAAAACTTCTTAACAAAGAACTTGGAACCAAAAGTATCTGGAATTGACGTTTGGTTTTGCTAAAGACTGTAAAAACCTTTTTCTGTACATAGTCGACTTCTGACTTTAAACTAGAAAGCTTCATTGAATCTTTTGATGATGCCCGACATTGAACAAGAAAGCTTTCTTGAAGTGATTGGTGATATCTGACATTAAAAAGGAAAGCTGTCTTCAAATTATTTTTGATATCTGACTTAAACGAGAGAGTTTTTGAAGCTCTTGACGATATCAGACATTGAATTGGAAAACTTAAAGAGGGAATAACGTTTGAATATGTTATTATTAAGATTAGTTCTATCAACTCACTTTCATTTTTGATCATAATGTAACTTAATTGAGAAAGGTGAGCCTAAAGTTTTGTTCATCTTCGTCTCCTGTGAGATAGAGCTCCTAGATAATCAGATGAAATGCTAGCTGCATAATATTGATATTCGAAGTGTACTTCAGCATTTTCCTATTGCTTGGGTTCTCAGTAGAATTCGCACAAGAGTTTGACCTTATAACGCTATTTAAAGGACTCTAAGTTTAAAGGCTTACGCTTGTAAAATATTGGACGTTTACTAAGACTATCTAGTCTTGAGTTTTCCACGAATCAATTATGGCCACTATTCAGCTTACATTACCAAAATGTATTCATTTAGATTTAAATAACAATTTCTTAAAACTAAGTAAAGTTTTTATTCAATGTGGCAAATTCAAACACTAACAAAGCTTATAAAGCACAGTCATTCAGATAGAGTTAAGCATGTTTAATCTGGTGATGCAGTAGAAACATCATTATTACTACGTAAACTTCTCAAAAAATACTCTAACTGGTATAGTTATGAAATAAATATAACATACTAGCAAGAACAACGTAAGGGTTAAATACGTTTTAAAATGTAATAATATAATTTAGTATGAACCCTGTAAGACTAAAATATAATAACTTATTGTATCCACACACGAAATTTTAACTTCCAAATTGTAGTGTTTATAGTAGCATCATTTGACTTCGAATCTGAACATTTCATGCTTAATTTTTTACGCGGTATTAAAATGGCCAAATCTTCTAAAGCTTTGAGAATGAAATAAAAATATTTCTAAGTTAACTTATTGACAATAAAATCTTGGAAAAATAACATTGGATAACGTGAATGCTGGCTTGCGTTGTGGAGGTAAGAGAGACTGTATATATCATTACAAACTGTGCCGCTGAACGACAGTCAGATTATACCATTATTGTGTAGCTAGAAGAATTCCCTTACATTGTGAAAAACGCTGTGCCAGCTTATTAGTCTGACAGTTGCTGTCTTTTTCAAAGTGATCTTAAGGATATAAACGTTTAGCCTTAATAGTTTACATTCCTTATAGTTGTGGACGAATGGTAGGTGTTTGAATACATACGTTTCTACGCATTTTAAATATACGGTATATTAATTTGTACGTATTTCTAATATACGGAATATTTGCGTGTATTTTAAATATACTGTGTATTTGCACGCATTATATATATATATATCATATATTTGTACAAGTGAACACGACTACAAGTATTTTCATAGTAAAAATTAAAAAGTAAAAAATAATTCAAAATCGATTGAAATATTTAAAACTAAACTTCGTTTTCACCATCAGTCATCTTGTGACAGGTAATGATTAAATTGTACTGTCGTACGTATAAAAGAAAAGGAGCGAAGTAGTGCTTCTTGTACTTTCTTTGCTGTTACACCGTGACTTGGAGCTCCATCTGAGCAGAGGTTAATCGAATGTAAATATCGCGAGGCTCTTGGTTAGTTGTTACACTTATGATTGGCTATTTGGAGGTTATTTCTGACCAATAACGAGAAAGATTTTAACAAAACAATTAAAGTATCCTTTTTATTCGTTGCTTTGCTACGCTTATCAGGGTTAAGGATAAACAGCAGCATTGCCTTCTTATGGGAGTAATGAGAAGAGTTCTATAGAGACGTACGAAATGCTGAACAACGAGACAAAAATCGTTAATATTTAAAGAATCAGATTAAATCAGAGGATGATTAATTAAATTATACAATTTTCGTGCATTACAAGTCTTATTGTTATTCAATTACAAGCTTTAGTGTCCTCAGTATAAGCCTTTCAAAGGAATGTTGTATATAGCGATTGTTTTGATTCAATTACTGTTACTTAGTGTGCATTTGTATTAAGCCTTTTTAATTACACTGCTTGTAATAATACAAGGCCTAACTTTAATTCACGAGATTATATTCGCCATAGATATAAATAACACTACATTGGAAGTCACGTGATTTTCTGCATGCGCAAGCGGCCACCATTGCTATGTGTTGAACATTCAAAACCCGCCAGTCGAACTGACAATGGCAAGGTGATCTCAGGTCACAACTTATGGTCGTTTACCCCTAAACTAGACGTTTGAATAATTTTGTTATTTGATTTAAACCTGATTTGAACTTAGAAATTAGTTCAAAATTCGTTAAAAAAAAACACGCATATCTGATCTGTCATATGAAGAACGCATTGGATTTTAGCTCAGAGTGAAATCTTAAAATTAAAATCTGTTCTTTTCCCTCAGTGTTTATTATGTGTCACAGCAAAATATACATCTCAAATATTGTTGCCAATGTAGAAGAGGTGGTGCATCATGTCCTTTTCTAGGGGTTGAGAAAAATTTTACTTTTGTATCTGTACCTCTAAACATTCAACGTTCTTAATTGAAGTGGATAGAAATAATTAAGAAAATTTATGTCATAGATATATAATAAAATTCATTCGGATTTATTTGAGAATTTTTGAACAAAAATTATTTAAATATATATACAACATAAAGTCCATAAGAAACACCACAAATCATTACACTTATTTCATTAGGCCATCATAGTGTACTATATTTAAATACAATAAATTTAGCAATGTTACTTATTTAAATACGTCATTTTTCTTTTTTAACGGCCCGGCATGGCCAGGTGGTTAGGACGCTCGACTCACAATCTGCGGGTCGCGGGTTCGAATCCCCGTCACGCCAAACATGCTCGCCCTTTCAGTCGTGGGAGCGTTATAATGTGACGGGCAATCCCACTATTCGTTGGTAAAAGAGTAGCCCAAGAGTTGGCGGTGGGTGGTGATGACTAGCTGCCTTCCCTCTAGTCTTACACTGCTAAATTAGAGACGGCTAGCGCAGATAACCCTCGTGTAGCTTTGCGCGAAATTCAAAAACAAATAAACAAAAACACTTTTTAACATAACTTTGAGTATGTACGTAAACATCACTGTATAATATAATTCATAATTTAAACTTCGTGACCTGGAGAGACAAAACACTTTTAGTGAAAAATCGGAAAATATAATTTGGGCTTGTCTAACTAACTTACTCTATTCAAAGCTGTCTAACCCTTCTCTAAATTACAACACGTATGTATGTATATGATTTCAATTTTTGTTAAAAGCATGCACTAGATATGACAGTTAACACATTATAAATATTTATGGATATTCAGCAGTTTTTATTTTTCACAACCAAAAAGTATAAATTGTCAGAAAATATTATAATTTAAGAAGAATATCCGACAAATTTTTAGGACATACAAATACTCACTGGTTTGATTAACACAAAACTGTTATAGAAGATCTGAAGTAAAGAAAAAAATAGAGTTAATATTTTAATTTTTAAAACTTATCGCAAAAGAAGGGAAACCCACCAATTGGGTAGTTCAGTGGGTCACGTGGATTTAATCCCCCAATCATGACTATAATAGGTGAGGTATTGTCAAGTATTTCACTGCATGGTCTCATCTTTTCGGCATAAACAGGTAATTTATTCACAGATCTTAAGCCGCAGGCTTTTCTGAAATGTAAACAAATTTCGTTTTAATTACATAAACAATTTTAAATAGATTTTGTACGATAAACAAATTAACTTACAATAATACATATTGTAACTGACTCAAATGTTTTCAAAATTTTTTAATATGATGTTATAAAATATCCAACCAAAAGTGAGGTTACAATAACCGCAGCTATAACATTAACAAATCTGAAATTCAGAAATGATAAAAATCACAAAATGAAGAATGGTAAACTTTTCGTCCAAACAAATTTCATTAATTTCCACACAATAATTTTTAATCATAACAGCTTTACATTTCTAGTATAGAATTTTATTTTAGAAGAGAAAAAAGTAAACATGAAAATATGAAGAAAAATTTACTTATTCATTAGTTATTATTACTATAAAGATTTGTAACTCTTTGAAAAACATCGTTGAAATTTCTTTAAAAAATTAGGTGATTGCTGTTAAGGCTGCTTCATACAGGTTACGTCATGAAAAAGTGAAGACAGTTTCTTAACTTGAAATTTTATATGGTTTGGAGAGCAGTCACACTTCACTGCGAAAAAACAATTAGCTCTAACGAAAGTATCACAACTATCAATCAGCATAATAACATTTTAAGTAATTCTGGTTTTAGAAAACATGAGATAGTAATGGAGACACCTCACGTTAGAAGTACGTGAGGTCTAATATAACATCTGATTCACTAAATTACCACTAGAATATCGATTCCTTACTTGGTTCTCTTACAGCGTTCATCTAGTGGCACTAATAACCCCATGTTGGAGTCCAGTTGAGGCGGAAGAGCCACAAAGTGAGGATTTCGATTCCTGGAACCTTTCTTAGATATAAATGTTGATGCAATACTGTAAACAGAACTTGAACGACCCATTTCTGGACTAGGAGGCCACGTCTAAAAATATCAACAAAAACCAGCATGTAGAATATAAAGAATGTGTATACATGTAGATATCACATTACCTGAGTTCACTTTCCAGTTTATAATGATTGCATATATTTGATAAAAACCTTTGTAATCACAAAATAATGTCAGAGTCACAAAAATGTTGCATAATAAAATCACTAAATAAACAAATTGAAGAATAATAGTGTTAATATCAGTTAGCACATTAGACAGTAAGTACTGTTCATGTCAGTTAAAAGTTGAACACTAGAAAATTAAACAGAAACTTTCCTAATTATTAAAACAGACTACTCTCCCGACTTACAAGGATGTCCACTGGTGCTAATCTCTTACATCGATCATCTCTTAACCTGTTTAGTGAGCTTCGTGTATGATATCCAAAGATAGAGGAAGCCCTTCCAACTGATTGTCTCTCATCATGGTGAATATAACGCCGTCCACTCAGTAACTAGGAGATAAACCCAATAAGTAAGGAAGTTATTACTTATTTGTTTATCTGATAATGAAAATTCTAATAACAGATGTTCACTGAGGTATTTCTGGATAAACCTTTAATATCTTAATTTTACTGATGCTATTCCCTGAATAAATGTAAACAAAAAAAGTCGGCATATTTAATACAGTCAGATAACATTAAATGTTGAATTGTTAAATTTTTAGTTTATGCAAAATAGATTCATTACATATTCGTAACAAATTGTTTATTAAGAACCCGATTTTAATTGGCGTTTTTTACTTAACTTTTGTAGAACAAATCGCTCATGGATTAGATATCTAATGATTTCATATGATCTAACGCTGATATAAAAAATTAGTCATTTACAGCATATTCTCCATGCTATGTTACTTCCAGCTTTCATGTTTAATTACTTAATCTATTCAATATTTAATTAGGGAGAGAAGGGAGGGTTAGCGATTTTACCTTTATAACACCATGTTATCTCGTAATCTCATGTTTCCTATCTATTCCTTTTCTGCTATTAACCTGTTAATTTAATTTTAAATAATGTTTTCTACCCTGTATTTTCCTTTCCTGTTCATAAAAATGTGGTTCCCGATCTGAGAATTTGCACACGATAGCAGTTAGGGAGGCACGCCGCTAGAGGGCTTCACACGTATCCCGAACTCAGGGAGAAGATTAATAACGCTCGGAAATGGCTTGACTGGGTAATAAAGAAAAATTACTGTATTTTGGCCTTCAAAAAGTTGACGACTCTACATGTTTCGACTTTGTAACGTCATTCTCAGGAGTTACAACGTCAAAACATGTAGAGTCGTCAACTTTCTGAAGGCCACAGATAGGCCTAAATAAAATGTTTTTAATTGTGTACCAGTTTTAACGTTGAATATTATTTATGATTTTAATGAAGAAAAACTTTAATATTAGTTTAACATACCAGCAAATGTACAACGTTTCAACAAGTTTTGTCATCATCAGGTCTCCAAGCATTATTAGTCTCAAAGTGGGTTCCTCGTCATCGAATTTGATTCAAGGAAAGAGATGATGACATCAAAGATGATTAGTTTGATACTAGACAGACAGCTATGACGTAATAGTTATACGAAAACAAAGACCACCATGACGTCATATACAATAACGAACAAGATACGAGTCTCAACATGGCTATATTTAATCGGTTTAAATCACAAATTTGAAATCTTTGTCTAATATATAATAACACTGTTTAAAACATTTACGAAACATATGTTTAAAATAATGATAAGATGTTACAGTATAATTAAATTTCACACGTGAAAAGTTATTCTAAGCCAACATACTAATACTCCCAACTGTGAAGTGAATCATAGCCAATGCTAATTCAGTTGAACATCTACACTATTAGTGTTTTTAAACATGTATCTACAGTAAAAGAAAGTTCAGTCCTCAAAATTTTATGAAAAAAAAGCAAGTGTTACTATTCTATAGTATTGATAACATTTATTACGTAGCAAAATATAAGTTATGATCTCTTTCAAATAGTAGATAACAGCACATTTGTTAAAATTCTACAGACAGTCGTTAAACAATGGTAATTACATCTAGACATTGATCATATCTGGAAGTCTAGTGTCCACCCTTGTAAAACTCGTGTGAGATAAAACTATATAGTATCGTGTGTAAAATGAAATATTTTGTCAAACTAATGAAAATTTTAATTAATGCATGATATCGTCATTTCTAGGATGATTTACATATAAGTGATCAGGAAATTTAATTAACATATGAATTAGTATTAAGCATCCTTTATAGAATAATTTAATGTATAATAATAAAAAAGCATGTCTATGACTGCCATAACTCCAAAATAAAAGAACCTAGAAACCTGAAATTTTTGCACACATACTAAGTAGACCCCTGGGTATTATTACTTATCCACGTGCATGCGCATCTTTTTAACGAGTAAAACTAGCGAAAGAAAAAAACATATAGAAAAGAAGTGTGACTGCCATAGCTCCAAGTGAAAAGAACCTAGACACCTTAAATTTTGCACCCATACTGAGGGTGTGCACCTGGGTATTACTTATCTTGTTCACATGCTTGCACAATGCGCATCTTTTCAATGTGACAGGCTAGTGAAAAACACAGAAAAAAAGTTTGACTAACTTAACTACAAGGAGAAAGAATGCAGACACCTGAAAGTTTGCACCCTTACTATGTGGATCATGAGGGTGTGCACTTGGGTATTATTATCTATCCGTGTGTGTATATAATGAGGCAAGCTAGAGAAACAACATATAGAAATGAAGTGATTCCTTATATTACAAATAGAAATCACAGACAGACACGAACATGTGGACACATCTTTTTATGAGGCAAGCCAGCAAAAAACCACATAGAAAAGAAGTGACACTATGGTTACCAAGACTTTGATTTATGAATGAAATTCTGTGAGGTACTATCTAGTCCAGAATAATCAACAACATCAGTAGGAACTTTACAGTGTACTAACAATATCTTCTTAGTTGCCAAGTCAGGGAATATTATTTCTCTCAACAATAGCAGAATCGACTTTTTGTGTAACTGTGATATTTTTTTTCTTCCCAAAACACTGATTATACTGTTTCTTTTAACGATATCAGTACCACGTTTTTCGTGTATCAGTGACACTTTCTTAGCTATCTAATAATGATTATAGTTTTTCCTAATAACATTCAGTATGAATTTTTTATTTATCAATGAGATTTTAGTTTTGGTTACCAAATCAGTGAACACTGTTTTTCTCAACATTTCAATGGGAGTGAATAACTTGATCATTCAGAATCTATACTGTCTCAATAATTGTATCAAACATTAGTTAATGGTGTATTTACTTATATTACAAATAGAAATCACAGACAGAAATACATGGACATGCATATGTGCATCTTTTTTAATGAGACAATCTTGTAAAAATCCATATAGAAAAGAAATGGTTCCTTATATAACAAGTTATAATACATAGAAAAGCCAGTGCATTTTGATAACAATGCATTCAAACAATGGTTGGTTGGTTGTTTGGTGCTTAATGGCGCAAAGCAACGAGGCTATCTGCACCAAACAACCAA
>NW_013666253.1:417574-421585 GCF_000517525.1 Limulus polyphemus
CGCGAAATTCAAAAAACAAACAAACCTTTTTTACCGAGTTATGACCGAATGGTCATGTTCTCCTCCTTTCCCTTCACCTACTACTAGATCTTTTTTAGATCTGAGCCCCTTCCCTCCAAATGCAAGGTCTTATAATTAAAGGCTTGAAGTACAGTGAAAAACCTTTGCTACAACCCTCCAAATAAGCATTAAAATAGTGTTTACATTTGATCTGATATATTTAACTGACGTTGACTTCAGAAAAATATGAAAAGTTATGAAATTACAAATTATATAAACTTTCCTGTGGAAATAAAGTTCTAAGTTTTGAATAGGTCAACTTTATGAGTATATACTTAAATAATTAAAAACAAATGAGACGTGTCACTTTTCATTACCATTTCATTAGTCTGGAGTTTTCTAACCTGCATACCATAATATATATCCAATATTTGCTGTAAGTATCTATGGTTCTTACTCTACCATGTTGTCATGTGAACATGCAAATACACAATCGGCAATGTACAAAACATTTATACACTTAACTGGTATTTCACACATACATTACAATTAAATGTAACAAAATTAAAAAACATGTATATATATACTGTAATAAAACTAGGCTCACTATGTTATAAGCACTCTTCTATATATATCATAGTTACATTAATGTTTTTTTTTGTTCGAGCAACACAAAATATTTTGGGCCATTTGTACTGCATACTAATTATTTATCACAATGACACTGACAGTTCAAGGATTTGGGGGTGGAAGGGGCCACCTACAAAAATTTAATCTGTCATGTAATTTTGAGAATGAGTCTATTGACAGTATTAGGCCTATGTTTGAATATTTTTCCGGATAAGCCATAACGTCATTGATCAGCCTAGATTTATCTTAAACCATACAAATTAACCCTAATTTCCTTTCTCATCCGTTAATAGTTAATAAACTTCTACCTTGACACTCAGTGATAACATCAAAAGTTAATGTACACCGAACTTGTACTTGTAAACAGTGTATGTTTTGGCAGCGTCGCTGTATATCCTGACTTGTCAGCAGGCGACATTAAAATGTCATGGATGATTATTTCAACTTATATGAGTACTTAATATTGTCAGCATTTCATATCAAAAGCTATCAAACTGTCACGTCGACTTGTGTAAAAAAAGACTCGCATATGTGCTTTGAAACTATATGTAAATATCCATGCCAGTTCGATGTCGCCTCAATGTCCACGGCGATGTTGCCCACTGTAACTTAATATATTATAGAAAAATAATTTTGACTTACTTGTGTAATGTAACAACCCCCGCCTTGAACTCTTGGTTACAGTATGTGTTACAGTTAATGGCGTAACACTGTATTCCCTTCGTTCTTTCGGGTCGTGACTAACACGGACGACTGTCACTCTCAGTCATTTTACATTGTTTGCCAGTTCGAACTTCAACACACATCGATGGCGACAGCATGTGCACATGCCCATCAATGATAAAGAATAGTGACTGGCAAATCTAGTATTATTTATATCTATGATGTTCTCATTGGAACGTCGCGTTGTATTGCTAATTCATCTGAATTTCAAAATGAAACGTATTTAATATTACGCCTACACTGAAATTATATATGAGAAAAGATAAAAAATAAGTTATTTCACACATAACGATTTTATCCATATTACACAAAATGTTATTATATTGTTGCGTCAGCGAGGTCACGTGACTAGTGTCACGCCACGTTTCTAGAACTATCCTGTTCCTTCGGGAGTGCTCTAGCATTTGCTAGATTGGGGTGGTCTGGTATATATAAGATGGTCACGGCGAGAGGTGACAATGTATGTAGGTAGTGAGTAATTGATCTGCAGTCAGAGAGTATTGAAGTTCGTTATAGCGTTTGTTGTAGCGCGAATGTTGAAATCAAGTGTATCGTAAAGTTATATTCAGAAAGAATAAACCAGTTTTATTAAGTAAGGACTTGTGTCGCTAAAGTTTCGTCGGAACGAAGTTACGGAAAGTTAATTAACAAACGGAGACGTAACAATATTTTCATTACTTTTGAAATAAACTAATTAGACAAAGTATTATAATGATGAGGTTTTTAAAAGAGCTCGTGCCTAAATCATTATTTCACATTATATATCTGACAAAGTATTGAATGATTACGAAACGGAAAAGAAATCTGTAACATATATATATGTCATCATTAAATACTTGGTTCGATATGTAATGTGAAATAATGATTTAGACAAGAGCTCTAACATTATTCAAATACCTAAATTATTTTAGGTTGCTTTATTCGTGATTGATAAGGATTTAAAAACCTCATTAATATTGTATACAAATCACCGTTATAAGAGGCTTAACTGTATTTCTTTAATTTGCTAGCCCAAGCTGTGCTGACGAGCTTTCAATAGGCGAAACTGCAGTCCACAGCAGAGGGTACAGCCAATCAAAGAAAATATTAGGCTTCCACGTCATAGATTTTCCTTTAAATTTTACCTTTGGTGAAATTTAAAATAAATATTTAACATATATAAGTAATCATAAAGTATTATATTCTTGCTAGTTGAAATTGTGTAACACATTCATATGGTCGCTATGGAAACGAAAAGTCTCAATACTATTAATTAACGCATGGTTTTCCTAGTGATAGGATGTAAGAAAGTGACTAAATTGGGAAACATTTAAGTCCAAATATTTGGTATAATATTATTTACTTGTTTCCAATGGGTTCATGATGTCATCGATTAGGGATACAGAAATTTGAATTAATATGATGGTTTGTTTGTTTTTGAAGTTAAGCACAAAGTTACATGAAGGGCGATCTGTGCTCTGTCCACCACGGGTATCTCAGATAACATATTGCACAATTTGTATTTTACTTTTGTTTTTTCAAATTGTATGATATGGCGTTGGATTTTTTTACACAATTTTTAAATATTATTCCAGTTTGCTTGTTTATCTTTAGGCACAAAGCTATGCAATGGGCTATCTATGCTGTGTCCACCACGGGTATCGAAACCAAGTTTTTAGCGTTATAACTTAATGCTGAGCTACTGAGGGGACTTTAAGTATTGTATACAGATAGCATTCATGTGATATTTAACACTTTTTACTATTTGTTTTCCCTGAAGCGCTTATATTAACATTAACAGCATTTTTCAGGACAAAAGATTAAGTGAACCCATCGCCAGAACCATAACTTATGTATTAGGATTCTAGCATGAATTTTCTAATGGTAAACTGACAACATGGCGCAACAACATAAAACAAATTTTGGATTTTTAAGCAGGTCGCACCGTTTAGGTAGGGCATGGGTAGGGGTATGTATTTAATATCATTTGTTAATTTTGGTAAAAATACACACACACACAGATACATATAATCTGTAATTTTAGCTATTTGAATGGTTATTAATGAATATAGGAAACAGTTACGCCTAATGCTCCTAAAATAACCTGATTTCTACATTTTAACCTAAAAAAAAAACGTCTAGAGGCCTAGCTTCCCCGGACGTCCACTAAAAATCTCTCCCCTTCCCTTATTGAAATCTGAAGTGGCGCTCCTGATTTTAAGTAGTGGTTAAGAATACAGTTCATTATAAGATGAATACCCTACATCTTGTACTATGAGACACTGTATTAGGTCTTGTAAATTGCACTAATTCAGAGTAACCGGTCTGAAATCCTTTAAAGTTACCAAAATTTCTTAGACCAGCAGTAGTTTTTCATGTTTTTATACTGGTTTCGTAACATTTAGTGCATAATCGGGATATTAGCGTGCCACCCCCTAGTGGCACTGTGGTATGCCTGTGGACTTACAACGCTAGAAACCGGGTTTCGATACCCCTGGTGGGCAAAGCACAGATAGCTTATTGTGTAGCTTTGTGCTACACTTTTAAGCTGAATATCTGTGTTTTCTTTTTATCAAAAGCAGATTTTATAGTACATCTACGCTAAATTTGATTAGTTCAAAAATAGCATACCTATATATATATATATATAGGTGTATATATATATATATATATATATAG
>NW_013666253.1:422454-428500 GCF_000517525.1 Limulus polyphemus
TCGTATCCAGCCATTGGTAACAATACTAACTGGTGGGACATTATAACAAATCGTATCCAGCCATTGGTAACAATACTAACTGGTGGGACATTATAACAAATCGTATCCAGCCATTGGTAACAATACTAACTGGTGGGACATTATAACAAATCGTATCCAGCCATTGGTAACAATACTAACTGGTGGGACATTATAACAAATTGTATCCTGTCATTGTAACACTACTAACTGGTGGGACATTATAAAAAATCGTATCCAGCCATTGGTAACAATACTAATTGGTGGGACATTATAACAAATCGAATCCAGCCATTGGCAACAATACTAACTGGTGGAACATTATAACAAATTGTATCCTGTCATTGTAACAATACTAACTGGTGGGACATTATAACAAATCGTATCCAGCCATTGGTAACAATACTAACTGGTGGGACATTATAACAAATCGTATTCAGCCATTGGTAACAATACTAACTGGTGGGACATTATAACCAATCGTATCCAGCCATTGGTAATAATACTAACTGGTGGGACATTATAACAAATCGTATCCAGTCATTGGTAACATATGCTTATGTTTATATGCTTAATTTTTACAAATACAATAATTGTGCACTATGCTAAACTAATTTATTTATTTACAAATCTTACTTTTCCTAGTGAATTGGTGACAGCTGTACAACCCAATTTTTTTTAGTCTAGGAGGACGAAAAGGCTTTGCCTCGTGACAATAAATGTGGGACATTATAACAAATTGTATCCAGTAATTGGTAACAATATTAACTGGTGGGACATTATAACAAATCGTATCCAGCCATTTGTAACAATACTAACCAGTGGGACGTTATAACAAATAATATCCAATCATTGGTAACAATACTAATTGGTGGGACATTATAACAAATCGTATCCTATCATTGGTAACAATACTAACCAGTGGGACGTTATAACAAATAATATCCAATCATTGGTAACAATACTAACTGGTGGAACATTATAACAAATCGTATCCAATCATTGGTAACAATACTAACTGGTGGGACATCATAACAAATCGTATCTAGTCATTGGTAACAATACTGACTGGTGGGACATTATAACAAATCGTATCCAATCCCTGGTAATAAAGTCGAGGATTACGAAACATCAAATGAAATACAATATAAGACTTTATTATGCTTCGGTACTGGTGTTTTGAAACGTAAATAAAGAAATTTTAACTGATTAGAGATTGTCGTACAATAAACACTAAGTCTTTATTACTTTTAACAACATGTCCGACATCACAAACTGCCCTGTAACTATTTACTACGTCATCAAAATGCGATTACTTTTAATCGCTCTTTATTTTTTCTCAGATATCTAGAGTTTCATTTTTTCATGACCCATTAACGTTTCAAAAGAACTCTGAAGTTTTCTTTGTAGCTTCAAGTCTACTTTAAATCATTAACAATGATTCTTATCCCGAAGTGTCTTTTGAGCTTAAGTAAACTTATTTTACTATTTGAAAGCCACTTTCGATAAAGCCTTTTTTTTTTAATGAAAGCATTGGAAACTAAAGGTTGCAGGGAGAAAGCTGAGATCCGAGGAACAAAATGAAAATATTGGAAAGTTAAAAGACAAACATGACGGAATAAAGGTGTATTTCTAATGCATCAATGTACACCTTTTGGTGTTAAGGGATTCTAGACAATGAAGCTGTGTTCTATAACTGATTAACAAGACAAGGAAGAATTGTTCTATTTTATTGCGCTATTTTTAGTTCTGTGTTCAAATTCTCGTGCCTCTGGGACATAGCTCGGATCAATAACTTTATAGCTACAACCAGCACAAAGATTTATCGTGAAGAGGATCTTTATAAACAACGAAGAAAACTCCGAATGTGAATCTGGGTTGCTTTTTCCTAACAATTTCTTTTAATAAAATTATATCTTGTTGTATCATATGTTGATTGTTCTTTTTTTAACCATAGACGGCAAAACTTGGGGCGTGGGGCATTGGGGACACTTGCTCCCTGCTTTTTTGCAAAGTAATAAAGTGCCCCTCTTCAATCAATAAAAACAGTAACATTAGAAATATAGCACGTAGGGCCTAAAAATGAAAGATGGGTTGTTGTTCTTAGCATTCTTACTGGCTTCATTTAAAATGGAATTTCTTTTTCAGAAATCAGTAAAAATGCCAAAGGTATACTTCAGATGTGGTTTTCTGAACATATGTTCTTTTTTCCTCATTGCTAACCAGTTTATTTACCTGGGTAAATATGTAAACGTTTATTTATTTTACATTTTATTTATCATTTAAGGAAATTAAAGGCCCCATTATTTTTTTTGCTGTTACTATATCAGTCTTCGAAAATTTGGTTTGTTACCTTTCTAATTCTTAAATTATTACCATTACGCCACCTAGAATTACAATTTCATGAAACTGGACCTCATATAAGCCTAGTCTGAAATAAAGAAAAACATTCGAGTTCAATGTTTATTTGTTTGAAGTTAAGCACAAAGCTACACAATGGGCTATCTGTGCTCTGCCCACCACGGGTATCGAAACCCGGTTTTTAGCGTTGTAAGTCTGCAGACATACCGCTGTGCCACTGGGGGGCTCTATGTCTATGATCCACATGTAAAAACTACACTTTTTATTTCAGTAATCAACTTCCGGAGAAGACATATAATTTCTAGATAACATAATATATGACTATTGAGATGTACATAAATATAAGCGTATATAAAAACATTGCCAAGATTTATATGGTGTAACAAATTACATGGTTTAGTTATTTTTAAAGTTTCATATATTTTTTCAAAGTCATGTTATCATTATGTTATTTTACACTTCTAAATTTATTTACAAGTTGATTTATACTATTTTTTCAGATTTTTGTATTACAAATTGTAATTTTTCTTACTCAATACATCTTACGGTTACTCTATCATTTTTAATATGTCGTTATTTAAGGTTTATTTGGAAATTCACCCAAAGCTATACAAACGCTATTTACAATATTCATTCATAATTTAGCAGTGATAGTTTGTTTGTTTTGAATTTCGCGCAAAGCTACACGAGGGGTAACTGCGCTAGCCGTCCCTAATTTAGCAGTGTAAGACTAGAGGGAAGGCAGCTAGTCATCACCACCCACCGCCAACTCTTGGGCTACTTTTTCACCAACGAATAGTGGGATTGACCGTCACATTATAACGCCCCCACGGCTGAAAGGGCGAGCATGTTTGGTGGGATGGGGATTCAAACCCACGACCCGCAGATTGCAAGTCGAGCGCCCTAACCACCTGGCCATGCCGGGCAGCAGTGATATACTAGAGGGAAAGTAGCTAGTCGACACTAACCATCACCAACTCTTGGGCTACTCTTTTATCAACAAATAGTGGTACTGGCAGTCACATTATAACGCCTCCACGACTGAAAGGCGAGCATATTCGGTGACGGGGATTCGAATTCGAGACCCATAGATTGCGAGCTGAGCGCCCTAACCGCTAGGTCGTTGCAAACCTGCCTTTATTTGAGTTTTGCATCTTATTCTCAGTTTCCTTTGAAAATGTGTCACGTTTTTCGACATGTAATTTATTTACTTTTCCAATATTTATATGAGCCTTTTCTTTCAAATAATAGTTTTGTTAAAAGATAATTACTGCATCAACAACACTATCAAATCCCTTAACAATCTTTAATACCTCAATTAGATTCCCTCTAACTCTTCTTTAGACTTACGAACTTTTAATGCGTTGTAAGAGTGACGATCAAATTCCACTATTCGATTAGAATAGTCCACAATTTGGTGGTGGGCGCTATTGACTAACTGCTTTCCCTTTAGTTTATCAATTCAAAATTAGGTACGAGTAGCAGAAATAGACATTGTGTATCTCTGCTCGAATATCTGAAGAACACTCACATATTTGTATTATCCGTTTTTGTAGTTGTTGGCACAGACAAATTAAAGTTTTTTTTGGAAGAAGTGAGGGGTAAACATTGTGTCTTTATGTAAGTTGTCTCTGGAGTACGTGGTGTAAATTACTGAATATATATTATAATAAAGAAATCTTTAATATATATAAGTAATCATAAAGTATTATATTCTTGCTAGTTGAAATTGTGTAACACATTCATATGATCACTATGGAAACGAAAACTCTCAATACTATTTATCAACGCATAGTATTCCTAGTGATAGGATGTAAGAAAGTGCCTAAACTGGGAAAAATGTAAGTCCACAAATTTGGTATAATATTATTTACCTGTTTCCAATGGGTTCATGATGTCATCGATTAGGGATATAGAAATTTGAATTAATATGATGGTTTGTTTGTTTTTGAAGTTAAGCACAAAGGTACATGAAGGGCGATCTGTGCTCTGCCCACCACGGGTATCGAAACCCGTTTTTAACAGTGTAAGCCCGCAGAAATACCGCTGTGCCACTGGAGAGCTAATATGATGGTTATTATTTTCAAACGAACAGCTGCAGAACATTTCAATAGAGGGCGAGTTAGTTGTAAAAATTGCATAGACCTAAAGGAACACATTGTTTATATTAAAACATTTTATTGCTTAATGATATTTATGATATAAATACATCAAGTTTGTTTTTTGTAGAAAAGTTTTATAGTGTTTTTATATTTTTGAACTTCACACTAAATGTAAGTCGTAATTCGCTTTCCTTACAATGGGCCCAGATGACTCATCGGTCTTATAATGCTGAAAATTGGGTTTTGAATCCTGTCGTGAGAAAAGCTCAGACAGCCAACTGTGTCATTTTGGGTTTAACAACAAACAAAACACAAGCAAAGAAATTTTAAGATGGATTTTACACATTTGTTTATATTTTCAGGTTTTATCAAGTTGAAGGCGTATGTCTTTGTTTGTTATTGAAGCCACTTTAAAATAGTCTGTACTATCTTCTGCTGTGAAAAGATTATTTACAAAAACATTTACGTGAAACTTTCGTCCTCTACGAATGATATCAGAAACTAATATACATATTTTATTATAAACTATAAAAATATTTTTCCACCGCTTTTAGAGGGAAAGAAGAGGGCGCTAAATTTACTTCTTAACGGACGATAGATAAGTGTTAACTTTTACTTGGTTCTTGTGGTTTATTGATTTACCGTTTTTTCTCCAAAGTGAGAACTTAAAAGATTTACCTTATTCTCTGAGATCAAATGCGCTAGACATACAATTTAGATTTGTCAACAAGTCTTTTTTTTCTGAGTAGTTTTTCACCTTCTTCGAGACATGTTTGAGTTGTTAACTGTTTCCTTGCTGTGAAATTTGCACAGGAAATCATAATAAATAAAACTTGACTGATAGAGGCTGCTTCTCAACCCACAGCAAATGGATTAATGATCATCCTAACAATAGTGTTTGGTTGAAAACATTTAAGACTGTAAAGTCCCATAAATATATCATGTGCCATTATTGACATCATATGTATACTTTAATTTGTACTCCGACTGAACTTGTTTTTCTAATAAGATTGGGCAAATAAACAGTTACGCCTAATTTACCGTATCTCAACATTCGTCGAGTATCATACTGAAGTTAAAGGGTTTTACTGAAGAAACATGATGGAAGCTTATTGGCGTCTAGAGGTGTTCGATATTTCAACAGAAGGAATCACTAATTCTATTTCATTTTTTATGTTTAAAGTCAGCTGTGATATTACTGCTGTAGTACAACGAGTAACAAATATATTTGTTTTGAGAAAATTTTTTATTGCTTTTATTAATGAGAATTAGACTTGCTGGATCTGGATCAAAATATATTGAGATTTTCTAAAAAAACAACTGGAAGAAATTTCATGTATTTTTAATATCAAACTCTCACGATATTGTTACGTCTCCGTTTGTTAATTGACTTTTCCGTAACTTCGTTCCGACGAAACTTAAGCGACACAAGTTCTTTCTTAATAAAAACTGGTTTATTCTTTCCAAATATAACTTTATCGATACACTCAACTTCAACAATCGCGCTAAACAAACGCTGTAACGTCTCTCGTGCTCTCTGACTGCAGTTCAATTACTCACTATCT
>NW_013666253.1:429448-453687 GCF_000517525.1 Limulus polyphemus
CGTAAGTTTCGTCGGTACGAAGTTACGGAAAATTAATTAACACACGGAGACGTAACAGTATTTTATCTGAAACTCCCATTTCAGTATTAGTTTTGCACACACATCTATCTGTACTGTGGCAGTAGCTTCATTGACCGAGCAATTGGTCGAGTAGTTAGCGAGCTCGGACTGTGAATCCGAGGGTTCATGGTTCGCTGCTTGTTACCCTGCTCTAACAGTCACGGTCAAATTCCATTATTCAGTCAGACAAGAGTAGCCCAAGAGATAGTGATGTGTATTGTTGACTAACTGTCTTCTCTCTAGTCTATCAGTTCAAAATTAGGTACGGCTATACTATTTGTGCAAAATACAGAAACAAAAAATATCTTTTTTGTACTGCGATAATTTTTTTTTTTCAGTTTTGAAATGCATGAGTTTCAGTAGTTCTCGAAACAGCTTCTAGCCCGATATCGCAGAAGGAAACAAAGTTCACCTAGTGAGGGGTTGGTGCTATAGTGTATATTAGGCCTAAGCGTGTTCATTCTATGAGAATCATGGGTATGATCCCTTGAAAATGTGACATTTACAGACTTCAAATAGAGGAATTTCATGGTGAGACGCAGACACTTAATGTAAGCTTCTCAGCTTAAAAATTATGAACAGATAATAGCCTGCACCCACTAGGCGTAGACCTGTGTGGTCTTACACCTCTATTTCTCTTACGGTTCAAACGCCTACGGAAATAGTTTCAACGTTATTCTATACACGATTAAATTTTATCTACATCCCCTTCATATAACATTCTCGATAATGCGGAATTTAGCATCCACGATGTTTTCATCGCTCATTCTTTAATTTGTTTATTCTTAAAACTGGTTGATTCTATTTTTTTCATTAAACGCTTTCTGGTCACATTTTTTATGCCTTTCTCTAATTTCGTGGCTTTGTTCTTGCGTTATTTTTCAAAATATTCGGTAATGCCTTTGACTTTTGTAATTCAGCTTTTCTGTCTGGTTCTAGGTCGCCGGCATGGCCAGGTGGTTAGGGCGCTCGACTCGCAATCTGAGGGTCCCGGATTCGAATCCCCGTCACACCAAACATACTCGCCCTTTCACCCATGGGGGCGTTATAATGAGACGATCAATCCCACTATTCGTTGGTAAAAGAGTAGCCCAAGAGGTGGCGGTGGGTGGTGATGACTAGCTGCTTTCCTTCTAGTCTTACACTGCTAAATTAGGGACGGCTAGCGCAGATAGCCCTCGTGTAGCTTTGCGCAAAATTCAGAACAAATAAAGAATCGTTCTAGGTCTCACTCTTCTTTCTAACATTTTGCTCCTCCCTATTGTTTTTTATTGACTGTTACCATTGTTGGACAATATCCAAACTATTTTAAGCTCTTTCTTTTGTTAGCATTTTCCAATTTGTAGTTATTTATAACTATCTTTTTCATTGTTGACAAGTTGTTATGCACTACTCGAAATTATTTTGGGATTGATAGACGTAAAAAGAAAAAGAAAATATGATTTACTGAAGTAATATGTGTAACCAAATTCATTTTTGTAAACTATATAATTCTGAGCATTAAAATAGGTAATGCATCTCAAAATAATCGCAATTTCAGTCTGCTTTCATCTTAGACTATATGTACTCTTCACATAATCGGTACCAAGACCCGATTCTTAGTGCTATAAGCCTTCAGACTTAGCCCTGGTGGTTAGGGCACTCGATTCGCCATCTGCGTGTCACGAGTTTAAATCCCGACACTGAACATGCTCGCCCTTTCAGCCGTGGGACTATTATAATATTACGAACAATCCCACTTTTTGTTGGTAAAAGAGTAATCCAAGAGTTGGCAGTGAGTGGTTTTGAGTACCTGCCTTCTTTCTAGACTATCATTTCTAAATTAGAAATAATTACCTCGAGCAGCTTTATGTGGAATTCAATAAATAAACCCTCAGATTTACCGGTGAACCACCGGGTGATAATTGTATTATTCAAATCGAGCTAATGCTGATACAACAATCTAGCTTGCCAAGTATAAACTGTTTGAGAATACCAGAATATAAACTACTGATATACTTTCTTTTGGTTGTTTACAAAGATTCTCTGTGGGCATCAAAACTATTTGGAGTCGGTTGCATACTACTAAGTCACCCTAATATAAACAAACACACGCTCATGTGGCCTAATAACTTTTTTGAGAAGTCGGTGTATTCCTAATTAGGCTACTGTTATTATTGATTTCGAGAAAAAAATGGCCTAATAACTTTTTTGAGAAGTCGGTGTTATTCCTAATTAGGCTAGTGTTATTATTGATTTCGAGAAAGAAAAAAAAATTTCCTAATAATATCGGCCAAAAGTTTGCACATAATTACAAAGTAAATCAACAAATATTGATGCTACAGAAAAAACAGCTTTATTTTTTTCATTTTGCAAGAAGAAACAATTTACACCAAAAAAAAAGTTACTGCAAAACAGAAGTAAACAAATAATTACTTGTATAAAGAACCGTTATCATTATTAACAATAAAACGATTCTTTAAATAAAACATTTAAAATCATTTTTCTAGACTTTCATTTTTATAGTAGTACCTCTAAGTTACGTATAATTTGATGTCGTATGCTTAGAAGGTTCAAATGTAGGCCTAACAACATAATGCACTGCAATGATTTTAGTTCGATGGCTAACTTCATAGCATGATGATCTCCTTTTCCTCTACAAAACTGAACAAAATGGCGGCTGTATAGTTTGTTACAGTAATGGTCCTTGATTACTAAACATTATCTTGGTAAAGTTTGTAGTTAGACACAAAGCTACACAATGGGCTAGATGTGCTATGCCCACCACGAGTACCGAAACCCACTTTCTAGCGTTTTAAGTCCATAGACTTCTCGCTGTGCATTGGGACTCTTGGTAAATAACTTCCAATAAAGCTTCTGTCGTACATATATTGACATATGGCTATTTTCCCATTTTCATTGCTATTCACATTTCTAAGATTGTAACTTGCATTGTTATATGTTTTCCAGACGTTAAAGACAACTTATATGAGTTGAGATAAATTATTTGTTTATTTTATCAAAGATGAATAATAGGCTAACTGTGCTGTACCAATCGCAGGGATCACACGTCAATCGTTGCGTTATAAGCCCTCAAGCTTACCGCTTGAACCACGAGAGACATAAGTTTCAATAAGTAACTCCAAAAAAGTTTGACTGCGTAAGTGTTAGCATTGTTTTGGGGTGGGTGGGGGATGATTTGTATCACGCTATTTACAAGCCTGTCTCAACGTTCTGCCAAATTGGATTGTTTTCTTTATGAGGGAAGGTTTAACCAATAAAACTACAGCTTTTGAAATTGTATATGTCTTCTTATGATTATTTTAATAATGAAAAATATATAAAATATTTGGAGACATCGACTTTTATAAGGCTTTTGTTTATGACAATTTCACAGAACAGAAAACAACAACAAATAAATGTCCCGGCCTTAATTAGTCTGTTACTAGTTTGGATTTGTGAATTCAAAATATTGATAATCTAGTATCATTAAATATTAGTTAATAATTCAACGTATTTAATGTACTGCAATCATTATTGAATTCACATGAATTTTACCCAAAAAGACATATCAGTTGCTATGTCTTAATTTTCGTAAAAATAGGATAATCATTTCGCAATAAACATTTATACAAAATAGTTGATTTAATTAAGTAAGAATGACGCATTACAATAAAAGAAATTGCCAAAAATATTTCATACTGTCTACTCAGACAGTTCATGCATATTTATTCTGTCGATTCTCTATTTTACACAAGCGACAACTTAATATTTACATTTGTTTACTGATGTTCTAAAAGCATATCTAGAAATTTCAAGCAAGCATGTCATAGAATCACACTCGATCCTCTCAACAATCTGATGATGATACGTCATAGCGCCCTACTCGACCCTTCCAACAATGTATTGATGATATCATAACATTCCCTGTCCCTCCAAACAATTTGATGATCAAAAGTCATAGAATCCCACTTGACCTCTCTCCAACAATTTGAAAGATAACACGCATATTGTGCCTCTCGACCCTCTCAACAATCCGTTGATGACATGTCATAGAATTCCACACGACCCTCCCAACAATCCGTTGATGACATGTCATAGAATCCCACACGACCCTCCCAAAAATCCGTTGATGACATGTCACAGAATCTAATTCGACCCGGCCCCGAAAATTTGGAGCATGATACTCATAGCTTCCCATTCGAATTCCCTAAATAATTTGAAGCATTATACTTCATATCGATCCCACTCGATCCTACCAAGAAAAAGATGAATTCTTGGAGTTAAATTTCTTTAAGATCCCACCTTTAAACTCTTTCAAAGGCATAATCATGTGTGTATTGAAAGAGAACATACACCAAGTTTTTTTTTATAAAATTTAAGACGTATATAAAACCTATTTGGATATAAATGTATATCATCGGTCCAGCTGTTGCCATGGTAGCTGAGATAACTCAAAGCTGCTGTACTCAGCTGATTATAGTAAGGTACTTGATAGCTAATAGTATTAAGCATATTTCTCATGACCATAAGGTAAGCGAGAAAAGTGTTTTCAGTTTTATACATTGTTCAACGAGGTTCACTTGTTTCCTTACATTATATAACGTGAATTTGAAAAAATGGGAGGACTGTTAAACATAGCATATCGTAATTAATCTGATTTCAGAAGGACTGCATTTTGGACAAAATAATTATTTGCTTTGCATTCTATTAAAAATATGAAACAAACGCCCGTAGAAATAAAGCATCTGGACTGCAATCTCTTTTAGGATATAAATATTTGTCAAAACATTTCAATATAAACTTCGTAGGATTATAATTATCTTGGTCAATAAAAAAAAAGTACAATACTAATCACGCTGCTGTTTAGCACATCGTCAACGCCCATTGTCACAAACTTTTCTAATTATTCTATAAGCAAGTCTAAATAGTTCTTATGAGGACAACCGTCTGTGAATATTACAGTAGCGTTAGGCTTCACTTCTTTTATTTTCACATAACCCCAATTATTCGTCAAAGGCCTTCACTAGCAATAATAAAGCCTGTAGTCATCTTTCAGTATAAATTGTCCTTATTAGGACAGTTAATGTAGTATCTGATGCATCTCTTCCACTGTCATTGACTACGTCACACTTTGGTGTTTTTGCTGTAATTCGATGAGTACTTCTTGAAGGTAGAAGAATCAAAATTTCCAAGAATGAATTCGCTGTTGACAGAGGCCATCTCTTCTGAGGTAGCCTAATTAGTAATAATCAGAAGATTTCATAATACAGTACACAATAAATGAACAATCAAAACTGTTAGAAATTACTTTATTTACGGTTTTTCTATTTTTTTTAACTGCCCAAATACTTTTAGTCTCTGACTGTATCTGAATGTCCGTGGAAACCATCATATATTTATCCCCGTAAAGCCATATACATATACATATTTTCGTGAAGCGTAAATTGTTCAATTGTTTTTTGATTGTTACTTAAGTAAGCATGGCCCAAAGAAAACTTAACCCAAAATACAAGTTGGTTATTCATCCATTTTCGATACAAGCGCAGAAATAGGAAGGTTACAATGAAATACTTTATCAATAGCTAAACCTACATTTTTTCGTTTCTGCAGTACTTAAAATGATAAGATTCTGCAGATGTAAAATACTGAATTTGGACACGGGGTAAAGGTGAAGAAAGAGATAATGATGGCATAAGGAGCGAATACTTTTATATATTCACATTTGATATAGGGTTAGAAATAGTGATGAAGAACTAAGGGTGCCACATAGCTTCAACAAGATATAAATAGCTCAGTTTCCTTTGTTCAGACATGGCTTCAATTTACGTATAAGTTTACATGGGGAGTTATGGTTGATATGAAAATATATTGTTGACATGGGGAATTAGGGTTGATATGAAGAGTTAGAGTTGACATGGGGAATTAAGGCTAATATGAAGATATAGTGGACATGTGAAGTTAGGGTTGATATGAAGATATAGAGTTGACATGAGGAGTTAGGGTTGATATGAAGATATAGAATTGACATGGAGAGTTATGGGGAATTAGATTTGACATATAGTAAATGGTTGAGACAGAATTAGAGTTGACATATAGTAGTTAATGGTTGAGACAGAATTAGAGTTGACATATAGCAGTTAATAGTTGATATGGAGAATTAGAGTTGACATATAGTAGTAAATGGTTGAGACAGAATTAGAGTTGACATATAGTAGTTAATGGTTGAGACAGAATTAGAGTTGACATATAGTAGTAAATGGTTGAGACAGAATTAGAGTTGACATATAGTAGTTAATGGTTGATATGGAGAATTAGAGTTGATATATAGTTAATTATAGTTGATATACAGTTAAAGTTGATATTGGAAGCTAGTATTGCACTAATTCAAAAGAGGATTAAAGCCACGGCCGCAAGACTGACAAAGGTATTATCAATTTGAAGCATTGTGGGATATGTTTTGAAATGACCCATTTGGAAATGGGAGGAGGTTGGTGTTCTAGTACTGGAGAAAGGATTCGTTGAATATGATCGTAATTACTATAGAGAGTTATATTTATGATTTTGTTTTGACTTGTTTAATTATAGCACGATATCAGTTTTTAAAACTTGCATGTAATTATGACATGACGAAGTTCTTATTTATGTTGACTGTCTCACAAGGCTTGAAATAAAGAATTATCTATGCAGGACAAACTTCAATGTAACATGATAGATATTGACCGCAGTGCTTAAATAACTTCATTTCCCCCTATAAAGACACCTTTATTAAAAGCAATTACAATGTAAGTGGTTTCCAAGTTACACACGTACAAGTCAGAGTTGTTAGAAAAAGAAAACTACTTCTTTAATAGTTAGGTAAACTGAGATAATTGGTTGAAAAATCAGAATACCGATGTAACAATTGTCCCACCCATGTACACACTATTTTAAGGCTTACTATCTCGTGAGATTGTAAGAATATTGTCATACATCTAATAATAGTGTTGCGTCAGCGAGTCACATGACCACCGTGACGCCACGTTTCTAGAACTATCCTGTAATTTGGCGAATGCTCTAGTAATTACTAGATATAGGGTAGGCTGGTATATAAAAGAGGGGAATGTAATGTGTGGGCAGACAGTGAGTAATTGAACTGCAGTCACAGGGTATTGTTGAAGTTAACGTTCGTTCGTTATAGTGTTTGTTTTAGCGCGAATATTGAAACTAGTTGTATCGTAAAGTTATATTCGGAAAGAATAAACCAGTTTTATTAAGTAAGGACTTGTGTCGTTAAAGTTTCGTCGGAACGAAGTTACGGAAAATTAATTAACACACGGAGACGTAACAATACCAAACTTAGTTCACATTAAGCCTACTCTGCCTCTCCAAGTTGTTAGAGGACGAACGTCTTTATTCAAATAAAGAAAATTAATACTGCTTTATCCTGGCTTATTTCATGGAATACTGTACAACGTATAGTATAACTCTAAGAACGCTAATACTTACTGCTGGAAGCTCAATGTGACTTGAACTTGAAGTACGGCTGCTACATATGGAATATTCGGACTCATCACGTGTTGACTTCGCTACTGGTCGTGCCGTATCATAGCAATATACCTTTCTGTATGTGATGGTGATAACTGCCACTAGAAACATTTAACCGTAAAAAAACTACAAGTTATAACTTCTTATAAAACAAAACAATAATCAACTTGCTACACGTTTCATTTAGAAAGAATGAAGTAACTACAAGAGATATATAAACAGAACAATGAATTAACCAAAATAGGCTTAAGAAGAAAAGAAGTTGATGGAAAATTGCGTTTGCTTTTCGTTTTCACTGCAGCTTTTGCCTTCCTTAATAAAGAACTTGGTCATGTCTCAAGAAGTAACTGTAAACGCGTTGATTTACTTTGACTTAACAAATATAGTTTTTACTGATACTTTATGGTCTGTATAAAGGCCAATTTATGACTTTAAGGAATCATCCAAATTGTATATTTCTAATTTGCACAATATGACATCGTTATTTTGATTAGTTGTTTTTTTATTAATAATACCATGGAGACACTTGAAGTTAGCAGTTTACTTATATTTCATAGAATGTTAATATCACCCTTTGTAATATATGTTTGTATAATTTAAAAGTTAGGAAATTGAAGAATGAGAAGAGAAATTAATTTGTTAACGTATTTTACGAAATATTTCTAAGAAATGGCTTTTTTTTACTTTGTTTCATTCAATATCATTTGATTATTAAAACAATACGTAAGGTTCAAATAAAGTAATCTACATAACAAGGTACTTTTAAAAATAAATTAAACTTAACGAAGTCACGCGAGTATGTAGTTCTAATAATAATAATAATAACTGCAAACATTTGCACACTAAACTTATATATGTAAATTTTCTTATAAAGAAACACAAAATATCATACCAGCAACAAGCGCTAACGCCAAAACTCCCAATACAATTCCAACAACAACTCCGTCATTTAAATTCGACTTCCTGTGATTAGAATGCGTAACACAAGGTTCACTGGTGGTCGGTATAGTTACTGCATCATTATTGGTTGATTCAGTTACTGCTTCAGGATTGGCTGTTTCAGTTATTACTTTGGGGTTGATTGGTTCTAGAGTAGAATTGAAAGAACTCGTGTGTACTCTTAATAGAATATTAGTTATTGTGTTTGAATGAGTTTTTGATGTTCCTGGTAGAACCAGTGATGGAAAAACTGTTGTTGGAAATTCAGGTGTAGTCCTAATATTATTAAATGTATTTATACTATGTTTTCTGATTCCTTTGGGTTGGGTGTTTGTGAAATTAACTGAGGACAAAACACCTTTTGGTTTCTGTTTGTCTGAAGAAATCCTAGAGTTAATCACAGCAAGGTCGGTGCTGGTGGGATCATGCGTAGGCACAAATTCGAAGTTGGTGGTAGCAGGACTTTTAGTAGTTCGTAAGTCATTGGACACTGCCTCTGATGAAGGACCATACAGAGTGTGTTCTCGAATAATTGGTTTTTCTGTAGTTACGATTGCAGAATATTTCACCTGGGTTAGCACATTGGTTATCTCATTGTCGTTAGTTGTAGGTATACTACCATTTGTGGTGTTGGAAATGTTTTTATCTTCAGAATTTTGAGTTCCACTAGTACCATTGTTACTGTCTACATTGGTCTCTTGAGTATAGTCTAAACCGACGGGTAGAGGTGTTTCTGTATCATATACGCCATTACTGGAGTCAAAATATCCTTTACTAAACGTATAGGGGATTTGCTCGACATCTTTTAAATTTGGTGTAGTAATAAGTACAGCACCAGTTGTGTGTGTATGTCCTGGACTTTGTGTATGACTTGCCTCCCTAACTGGATCCGTGAAGCCTGAAGGCAATGAGGTCATATGAAAACTATATCCATCAGATGTTACATCATTAGTGGGTGCTGTAACTTCTACTTGTTGTTCAGTTGACCAATGTTTTGTGACCATCCGATTGGATTCCACAGTATTTGTTTTGTACTGCATAGGAACACTAGTATTTTTCATTGACGTGGACAAATTTCTATTAATAACTGTTATGTATTCCATAGGGACTTTAGTGTATTCACTTGGCAGATGTTCCTTTCCATCATGATTATTTGATTGATTCAGAGGAAATTTGGTATAGTTTGTCAAAGTTTGATAACCTTTAACAGTCCCTTCTGTGTGTCCTGCAGTAACCCTTGTTGTTTTATCGCCTTCTGATTGGTCATTTCCTTCAGTTCTAGTGGACTGTTTCATAGCGTGTTGTTTCAAAACGTGGTCATTTCCATCATTAGTGATGATGTGTTCAAGAGAAACTTTGAAATTGTTCGTGTACAATTTATTATATTCATCAGTGATTGTTATGTATTGTGTAGGATCTGTTGAATATCCTGTCGAAATCTGATCATTTTCACCATCTTTAATTTGTGAATAAAGTTTTGCATATTCTGTTGTCACCTTATGACTGTCATCAGCACCTGTGGTATGTTTTGAAGGAATGTTCACATTGTCTAACGACAGTTGGCTTGCTTCTCTATTAATTGATGTGTGTTTCAGATGGACTTCAACAAATCGTGTCATAGTTTTGTTTTCTGTCTCATTATTCATTATTGGAGGAGCTACTGTATATTGCGATGCTGGTTGATGAATATTATCACTGGTTGTTGTCTGGTTTGGAGGCGCTCTGGTATAATGCAATGTTGGTTGATGAATATTATGACTGGTGTTTATATGGTGTGAAGGCGCTCTAGTATATTCTGATTTCACTTGATGAATGTTACCAGTTGTTGATGTGTGTTCTGATGGTACTCTGGTATATTTAGATGTTGTATGATGAATACTTTCCCTAGTTGATGTGTGGTCTGGAGGAACTCTGGTATATTTAGATGTTGTATGATGAATACTTCCTCTAATTGATGTGTGGTCTAGAGGAACTCTGGCATATTTAGATGTTGTTTGATGAATACCATGGCTTAGAGGAACTTTGGAATATGTTTTTGATGTCTGTTTTTCTTCTTTTTCTACATCTGCTATGTAATATGTAGGAAATTTGGTGGATTTTATCAAAATTTGACCATTATTGTCGTTATTGTGTGTGTATCCCTGGGAAATTTTGGTTTGTATTTTCAAGTGGTTGGCATCAATATTTGATGTCTGTCTTGGAGGATCTGTGGTATATTTTGACAAAGTATGTTGATTATTTTCGCTATCAGATATGTATTCTGGAGTAGCTGTAGTATATTTTCTTATGATATAGCTATCTTTTTTATCAGTTGTTTCTTGAGCTTGGTTATTTGCATATTTTTTATGTGTGTATTCTGGAGAAAATCCAACATTCTGTGTCGAAATATGCCTGTTTCTATTAGTGCTATTAGAATGTACTGCAGGAAAGCTGTTGTATGTTTTCGATTCTTGCTGTTCATCACTTAAAAATGATATATCCTTATACTCTGTTGACGTTTTTGAGGGTACCTTGTCATTAGGAAATGGAGGATCCTTTAATGAAATGTAAGTTCCTGGGGTTATTGGTGACAAAGTATAAAACTTTTTCGAGTTAATGTGATCCAAAGAAGATTCACGATTGTTTTGCTGTTTTAGATTGCTTTGTTTGTCACCAAAACTGGGAGAGGAAGTAACAGAGGGATCTTTGTCCCTATCTCTATGATAAAACCTTATGTTACTGTCAGACTCAGAGTTACTTCCTTTCAATAAACTATCGACAGCATCCTTCGTGTTGCCTTTGTTAGCTTTATTAATGGTGTGAGAGTCCAACGGCCAGTTAGAGTAATAATAGTTATCATTCCAACTGAAATCTGGTGGGGAAGTAGTAAAACTTGTCGGTGTAAGGTGTGGTAAATGATCTCTAAGTTCACTTGGATACGGTGTAACTCGCACACCAGGATGTTTTATGTGAGATAAGAAATATGACGAAGTTGGTCGAGGGGTGTATGGCTGATACAGAGACTGAGAATTCTCTGGTTTTTGAGTACTGTGACTGGAAAATTCCCCAGGTTTAGTGACAGGAATCTTAATCCTACTTGGACCTTTATTTTTCGTTGGCCAAGCCTGAGTGAAGTAACCCGAGGAAACAGCGTCTTCTAATTTAAATGGCAAGTAGTTCGTCCTCGAGACTTGGAAGGTTTTTGAAAAACTCTCCTGAGGGCGACGATGAGAAGTTTTAATAGAAATGGGCTCAGAAACTGCTACCCTTTCCTTGCCAGTGGCTTGAAATTGTGGACTTTCATACACATATGACGAGCTGGCAGGACTGAGGTTTACGTTCTTGGACACATGATCATCGAATCCTATGGCTGAAGTCTTCCATGGAAACGTACGACAGTCACACGATGGAGTGTCAGAACTAAGTAGGACAAGCAGAGCTGCAAATACAAAATTATAAATACATTTAGTGACTAATACATACACTTGTAACACTGACACGAAACGAAGAGCTTAATGACCAATACGTAGAACTTAAACAAAACTGTTTAGTAGTGAAACAATAAACCTGTTGTGTTTATTTATGTAAATTACGTATCGATTTCGAAGATTTTACGTTGCTACACAGGTGTAAAGGATTTTTGAATAATTAGAATTAAATCTCAGCTCTTTCGATAGAAAAGGTTGTACTTAAAGAGGCATGTAGTGTATGGCTAAGTTTATTAGTAAGAAGGCATGTATTGTATGGCTAAGTTTATTAGTAAAAAGGCACGTGGTGTATGGCCAAATTTACTTATAAGAAGGCACGTATGATATGGTCAAGTTTACTGATAAGAAGGCACGTATGTTATGGTCAAGTTTACTGATAAGAAGGCACGCATGGTATGATCAAGTTTACTGATAAGAAGGCACGTATGTTATGGTCAAGTTTACTGATAAGAAGGCACGTGTGGTATGGCCATGTTTACTGATAATAAGGCACTTGTGGTATGGTCTAAGTTTACTGATAAGAAGGCACGTGTGGTATGGTTAAGTTTATACGTAAGAAGGCACGTGTGGTATGGTCAAGTTTACTGATAAGAAGGCACGTGTGGTATGGCTAAGTTTATTGATAAGAAGGCACGTGTGGTATGGGTATGTTTACTGATCCGAATTCTGGTTGTCATTTTTCAGAGTTTTTTTTTTTTCACTTTAAATCAAAAATTCAAATCTTTACAGAATTTGTATTTGCATAAATAATTAACCACTATCAATGTTTTCTATTTATACAATGTGTTTGCAACTCACAAATCTCACAAAAACAAGGATAAAATTGCTATCTCTTGAGAACACTTTTTAGCCTAAAGTAAATCTTAAAAATTGTATTAGAAATTTTTCACTTAAACACGCGCTATGAAACTCGTATTTCCTGTGCACAGTTGCAGAGATACCTGTTCTTTCGTGTGAACGGTTCATAAATGAAAGTGAAATTATATATCAAACTAATATTACCCTCCAACCCAGTGGCTCAAGGGTAAATATGATGGCTTATAACGCTAAACATCAGGTTTTGAAACCCGTGATGGGCACAGCACAGACAACCCATTGTGTAACTTTGCGCTTAGCGACAAACAAACAGACTAATATAATAAATGTAGTGAAAATTAACTCGTTGCATGGAAAGTTTGGAAATGGTATGGACATTTTTTATTGAACGTGTATACAACGTTAAATAAACAAACAAGAAACTACCTTTTAGCGTTTATGGGTAATCGTTCAATTATACATTTAGAAGTATTACGGAGTTACGAAACTCCAAATTCCTAAGCTACATAAAACCCTTTAGGTCATAGCTTATAATTATATCATACCTTGTGTTAACCACAGAAGGTCGGATGAGGACTCGAATCTTCCCATTATGTCGTAATGATCAGTTAATGTCCTTTTTTTTTGTAGTAGTTTTGATTTGGATAGCTTAAATGTGTCTGGCTTCACTGTGCCCGACGCTCCATCTATGCATCAGTAACACAAGTGTTTGTGTGGCCATTGCTCAACTGGAAATACAAAACAAATACATGATTTGGTTACTCTCGGGAAGCTATCACGGTTGAAACACGATGATAAGAACATACCTAACATCTCAACCAATTAGCAGAAAGGATGTTTTGTTGCGTACACGTGACATTCTGTTTATATATTTTTATCAACAGAGAGAAATGTTTTGACTGTACATGGACGGTCAAGCCAGGTTTCTGTGGCCAAAATAGCAGAAGACTTGCATTATTTAAGAAGAACGATTGTTTCGGAATTATTTATTATCATATTTTTATGCTAACGAAGTTGCAGAATCAGTAATAAGGATTTCTTATTGATAAGTCAGTAGGTCTCAGCAATGGAGTCCGAAACATTGCTAACAGAACATACTATAGCTTATTAGAAACGTACCATTTCAAAGCTTTACTTTAATAGCGCTTAATTTAAGGCCTGCATTTATTTAGAGGGAGAAACACAATATACGTTTGAAAGAACGTAATATATATGTATATTAAGAATATATTAATAAAATACAAGTCAAGGAACGCAGTATACAACTTTCTCGAACTCTATATTTACATATGTATTAAACAACATATATTTTCTAAGCCACTAACACATTGTTTTATATTTAATGCATTCCGAGTGAACATTTTAATCTACTGTATATGTTAGTGTTAAACTGATGTTTTATAGTTTATCTATAATGAATAACATTGGATTCAGAAGCAGTACATGTATGACGTTAACATTATTTTAGCCCCCCAGTGGCACATCGGTATGTCCGTGGACTTACAACGCTAGAAACCGAGTCTCGATACCCGTGGTGGGCAGAGCACAGATAGCCCATTGTGTAGCTTTGTGCTTAATTACAAACAAATAAAATAAATAGCATTATTTTAATGCCTTAGTTTTCATATACAATTATTATTATTTATTAAAAACAAAAGAAGGTCTCGTTCGAAAATGCAACGCTGGTTATTCTGTCAGGTCATTAGTGAATTCGTACATAAATAGTTTGGAATATCAGCTGTATTCATTGCCACTTGAACAACATAACTTTACATTTGTAAACATTAACACTTAAAAACAAGTGTTTATTTAGTAGTAGTGCTGCTAAACAAATACTATTTCCTAGAAAAAAAAACTTCACATAAACCTAACAACTCTTTTATACAATGCATATCCACATGCTACCTAGTAGTAGCTACGTTAAACAGCACAATGCAAAGTTTTCAGCAAATAAAAGCCCCCTAGTGGTTCAGTGGTCAATCTGAAGGCTTGTAACGCTAAAAACTAGGTTTCGATACTCATGGTGAGCACAGCATAGATAACCCATTGAGTAACTTTGCGCTTAACAACAAACAAATAAAATACTGTGAACAAACATGGTTTATCTAAAATAATCTTTTTACTACCGAGGAATAGTGGATATTGAAAAAGAAAACAACTCAGTTACTTGTAGGAAGCTTAATGGATGCTTCTAAAATTAGTGAGTTTAGGGTCTTAAAGTTTTTAGCCCCCTAGTGGCACAGCGGTGTGTCTTCGGATTTACAACGGTAGAATCCGAGTTTCGATACCCGTGGTAAGCAGAGCACAGATAGTCCATTGTGTTGCTTTGTGCTAAACTTCAAACAAACAAAAATAAAGTTTTAATTAGGTATTCTATTCCGTTTCCGGACGGTCACTGACCTATACGTCTTTTTTTTTTAACTTAATCTGTCTTTCTAAAGTTATTACAATGAACAGTGATGCGTTCATTCAGAAAGTAACACATTATTTTTTATCACATAAACAGTTGAGCTTTGCCAACATAATTTTATACTTTCAAGCTTTTCTCTGTCTAATTGCAATTCGCATGTTTGTAAGATATTTGTATAACCAAGTCCTAAAATGTATTAAAATTCGTTGTATTATTTTTTATATGTTTAAACGTGGATATTATTTGTTATTTCCACCAGCAGAGCTTTTACACACCACCTGCTTGAGAAGAATAACAAACTTTAAGCTACGTTTTACAAAAACATATACAATGTACTAAAGTCTGTAATGTAGTTCAAAGAAAAGAACATTATAGTCAATTTGTTTCAGAATATGTTATTAATACAGCGTTACTATAAAGAAAATTCCGTGTTTTAAATTATCCTATCTTCAAAACTGTTTGTTTTAGGGGAGATAAATCTCACCAAAGGCATATGAAAAGTCAAAAATGTTATTCAAAAAAGTTTGGACATGGTATACCTGTCGTTTTAAAAGCATATTTTTCTGATTATATAAATCATAAATCACAAGATTGATGATACGAATAAAAATGCATGTTACTACAATACAGGATATTTTAAGGACCAATGAATTCTGTCCAAAACAGAAGATACTTATAACAGCTTCATTTAGGAATAAGTTTCATTTGACTCTGATGTTGTAGCTCCAACTAGAACGAGTATTTTTTAAGGTATAATTAGTTCTTGCTCTCTTTACATTCCTCCCTAGCTAGATCAAAAATAGTTCAGTAAACAAAGTCAAATAAAATACATACGTTAACAAGTACTAACATTTACTGGGCATCTCTTTGTACAAGAATTTATAAGCATATTAAAGAGAGAAGGGAATATGTGGAATAATTGAGAATAGGATATATTGACGTTTAATTGTAAGTTAAAGTTAACACCAACTAACTAAAAATGAAGGTACGTGTGTGTAATATGTGAGAGTGAAGGTAGTGTAGACTACTTGATAGTGGAGGACAGATGTGAACTAATTCAAAGTGAGGAGCTTGTGTGGATTAGTCAAACTGAAGGTTATTGTGGAATTTATGAAAGCGGGGATTTAGTTGATACTAGTAAAATATAAGTGAAACGTTGTGAAGTAATTCAAACCGATGTTTAATAATTGTGCATTAGAGACTAATATTGATAACTGAAAACGAAGGTGGTAGTTTGCACTCAGAGGGCTAATTTGGACCAGTTGAAAGTGAATAATTAGTATCGCAAGTCAGAAAGCGAAAAGGAAGTAACTTAAATTAAGGAGTAGAGTGGGGAAATGGCAACTGAGGGGATATTTTAGATAGCAGCTGGTTTGGACTAATTTACACTGTGGAGGCAAGTGTGGGCCAATTTACAGTGAAGGGTTCATGTGAGGTAGCTCAAATGAAAGAATAGTGTAGATAAACTGCGAGAGATAATGTATTAAATATAACTCAAAATGATTGAGTAGTAGCCGCTAACTTAATATGACGAAACTAATTGAAAGTTATGATGTTAGTATGTACTGAGTGAAAGTGTTGGAGTTGGTATGTACTGACTGAAAGTGATGATGGTAGTATGTACCGACTAAAAGTTATGATGTGCTGGCTGAAAGTGATGATGTTAGTATGTACTGACTGAAAGTGATGATGTTAGTATGTACTGGTTGAAATTGATGATGTTAGTATGTACTGACTGAAAGTTATGATGTTATGATGTGTTGGCTGAAAGTGATGATGTTAGTATGTACTGACTGAAAGTGATTATGTTAGTATGTACTGACTAAAAGTTATGATGTTATGATGTGCTGGCTGAAAGTGATGATGTTAGTATGTACTGACTGAAAGTGATGATGTTAGTATGTACTGAGTGAAAGTTATGATGTTAGTATGAACTGATTAAAAGTTATGATGTTAGGATGTGCTGGCTGTAAGTGATGATGTTAGGATGTGCTGGCTGAAAGTGATGATGTTAGTATGAACTGACTAAAAGTTATGATGTTAGGATGTGCTGGCTGAAAGTGTTGGAATTAGTATGTACCGACTGAAAGTGTTGGAGTTAGTTTGTACTGCCTGATGAAAAGGGGCAAACTTGAATTAACTGAAAGTAGTGATGTTAGTTTGGACTAATTGAAAGTGAAAGCGGTAATGTGAATTGATTGAAAGATGCAACTGTAGATTAATTTAGAGTAATGGTGTTTAATAAGGATTATTCGAAAGACAGAGGGGGCTAATGTGCACTGTTTGAAATTCAGAGGTAATGCGTGTGTGTGTGTATTATTTGCAGATGAAAGGTTAGTTTAACTTAAAAGCTTGGTGTATATATTAATTAATTGTCATAAAAGTAGATCGAGTCTTAAAAGTTTTCATTCAAATCGCACGAGCTGAATTACATAGAACTTTTTTTAAAGAACTTATATCATTTTACTCGGTTCTATAATGAGAACACCTAATTGTTCTTAAAAGTATTTTTGAGAATTATTTTCCCTTAACTCATTAATTTAATACAGAATCTATAAAAATTCTGGTTATATTCATATATTCATCCCTTGGTGGATCAGCAGTAAGTTTACGGATTTCAAACGCTAAAATTCGGGTTTCAATCCCCTGCGGTTGACAGAGCTCAGATATTCTATTGTGTGGCTTTGTGTTAAAACAAATTCAAACCGAGAGATTTATACGGTCACTTTATTTGAGTTTGGTTTCTTCTGAAATTTGCGCAAAGCTACTCGAGAACTACCTGCGTTAGCCATCCCTAATTTAGCGGTGATAGACAAAAGGGAAGGCAGTCAGTCAACATTATCCACCGCCAACTCTTTTACCAACGAATAGTGGGATTGACCGTGACATTATAATGTCCCCACGGCTGAAAGGGCGAGCATGTTCGGTGACGGGGATTCGAACCCGCGATCCGCAGATTGCGAGCTGAGCGCCCTAACCGCTAGGTCGTTGTAAACCTACCTTTATTTGAGTTTTGCATTTTATTCTCAGTTTCCTTTGAAAATGTGTCACGTTTTTCGAAATGTAATTTATTGGTGACGGGGAATATATTCAGTAATATTTTTTTATAATGTATTTGCGCTCTTAACCACAAAATCAGAAATAAAAGTGCATAATAATTAAGATATACAAATAGAGAAATGATGACGTAGTAACTGTAAGCAATATAATAACAGATAAAATTTTTGGTCTTAAAAATCATGGACAAGATACCGGTAACTTAGCATATTTCCAGTGCTGTTGCATCTTTTTTACCCCCCCCCCCAGTGGCACAGCGGTATGTCTGCGGACTTACAACGGTAGAACCCGGGTTTCGATACCCGTGGAAGGCAGAGCACAGATAGCCCATTGTGTAGCTTTGTGCTTAATTACAAACAAACAAACAAAAACTTCTTTTTTGAATTAAAAATTTATTTTTTTAATAGACATTAGATTACTATGAAGCGGTTTTCTGTGCCATAACCAATCTAACATTGTCCTGTTAAAACTGAGATGACACAGTAAAGGGCACAAAGTTGGAATAACAGCTAACGCAAAAGAAAACAAATAAACAACGACAAAAAAACACTTTAAATTTTCCCAAACCAGTTAACCTAAAATGAGGATAGCCAAATTTTAAATCTTCATATTCCCCAGAAGCAGTCTTTATTTTTTTTCTTTTTATTAACCAATCACGAAAATCTTGAACAATAACTTAGGACTAATTCGGTCAGATTCATTAAACAGAAACTTTCACGCTCCGAATAACAATTAGCTCTTTCTTCAAATAAATGTATCGGAGCATTAAAAATGAGGATAAAAAATTAAATGATTTGACACAGTACAACTAAGAATATGTAACATTCTGGACAAAATTAAGAGTGAGGACTTAAAAAAATAATACGAAAAATATTGGGATTATTCGTGCATGCTAACAGTCAGTTCAATGACTTATACAGTTCTGCCATATAAGCATTCTCGATTAATAAAGCAGAAAAGTAACAGATATGGTTATCGAATGCGTTTTTCAATTTAGAATGAGAAATATTATTTGTTCGAAATGCCTTCAACTTATTAACACCCAGGGAGAAAAGTCAAAATAAATCTACGCACAATGGTCTATTTGTGCGGCTCCACTGCTGGGATCGAACCCCAGATTCTAACATTATAGATACTCACAGTTACCGCTGAGGAGACCTCTTCTCCCGTTAGCTCAAAGACAATTCTTAGAGCTCACACCTTCGAAAACCGGGTTTCGATACTCGTAAGGTGAACAGCACGTATAGTCTTCACAACTTACCACTGAGTCACCAGAGGGCATAAGCGAGTGCCAGGCATGGCCAGGTGGTTAGGGCGCTCGACTCGCAATCTGAGGGTCGCGGGTTCGAATCCTCATCACACCAAACATGCTCGCCCTTTCAGCCGTGGGGGCGTTATAATGTGACGGTCAATCCCACTATTCGTTGATAAAAGAGTAGCCCAAGAGTTGGCGGTTGGTGGTGATGACTAGCTGCCTTCCTTCTAGTCTTACACTGCTAAATTAGGAACGGCTAGCGCAGATAGCCCTCGTTTAGCTTTGCGCGAAATTCAAAACAAACAAACAAACATAAGCGATACTGGACGTATACTACAAAATACTTATGTAATAATATTTAAAAATTATTTTTCAATATACTCCGCTAAATAAAATATTAAAGGTTAAGATCAGTAATAAAAGGGTTATATTGTCTATGTCTGTGTATTCTATGCTTTTACTACACTAGTTTCCTCTCATACTTATCAGTGAGTGTGCGAACACTTTGTTTGTGAATCTCCCATCTTTAACAGTCTCTTTTAGCTCCCCTCAAATCCACCAATATGTATGTCTGTGTGTCCTTTGCTCATATTTGTTTTTGTTATTAAGCGCTGACCAACACAATGGACATGTGAGCTGTGTTCACTGCAAGGAATCGAACCCCAACTTTTAGGGTTATAAGCCGTCAAGCTTAGCGTTAAGCCACCAAAGGACCTTTTTAAAAATAACTCCCACAACTTTGACATGTGCGTATAAGAAGCGCGAGTGTCGTCAAGTGGCCAAAATTAGGAATCAAGAGATTTCTAAATAATATTTCTCAAATATTTGTAGTTGCCATATCTTCACGCTGACAAACAATTACAAAAATCACTAAGTCGTAGAAAACAAAAAACAATGACTATAACATGGGTAAACGAGCAGAGAGTATTGACATAAAGTCATCTTGAACACCTAGCTATGCAATTCACGCATTTTCAGGTGGGAAAAAATTAAAACATTAAAAAATTAAAATGGTACGCTTTCTAGTCTCTGTGATTACTTCAGTTTTTTTGTTTTCGCGTGTGTGTGTCCGTCCCTCGGGCTAAGAATTGCACGAGAATATCATTATAATAAAAATAACAATACTAATTGCAAGATCATGAAAATTGCAGAGTTCATGAAAACTGTTAAGAATGTAACTTACTCTAGTGAATAGTCCAGAAAGTCAGATGGACAGAACATCAACAAGCACGTGCAAAGTATTCCTTGAGTGGGTGCTAAACATCTTCAACTATGATGAAGATCATCAATAAGATCATTACCAAATTATATCTTTTTCGCAGCCTGACTGCTTCACAGATTTATAGCTGAAACGATGTGATAACTGAACACAGAAACTTTCCAATAAACCAATTAAAAACTGGATAATTACATGCAAACCTCTGTACTCCACCCAGACGAACGTGTATGAGCAGCCTCAATGGTAAGTCTGCAGGCTTATGACACAAAAATCCGAGTTTCGATACCCTTAGTGAGAAGAAAACAGATAGCCCATCGTATAGCTTGGTGCTTAAAACAATAACAACCGCGTTATAACACGCTTTGGTTCGAAAGAACGTAGATGTAATTTTAATGTGATTCGTTATACTCTGTGCACCTAAGTAATGTGAGTCACATGCATTTTAGTTAATTTTTATTTGGATTTATTTATTTATTTTTGTTTCGGTATTTCTAATTTTCTTTTAGGTAATGTTACCTATGTAAATCTCAAAGTAACAAATGGTCCATTAGTATTAGTTTACGGAAGATTTGTTTGTTTGTTTGAAGTTAAGCACAAAGCTACACATCGGGTTTCGATACTCATGGTGCGTATGCAACAGATATCCCATTGTGTAGCTTTGCCCTTAAAACAACAAACAAACAACATCCAAAATATTATGATCGCTTAAAAACCCACCACAAGTCTTTATAGAAGCCCTTTTCATCGGTATCACTATTAAACATTCTATTCCATTGAAACGATAACTACCATCATAATAATAGTTTTATATAACTATCAAGCATTTTATTCCATTGAAACAGTAACTACCATCATAATAATAGTTTTATATAACTACCAAACATTTTATTCCATTGAAACGGGTAACTACCATCATAATAATAGTTTTATATAACTATCAAGCATTTTATTCCATTGAAACGGTAACTACCATCATAATAATAGTTTTATATAACTATCAAACATTCTATTCCATTGAAACGATAACTACCATCATAATAATAGTTTTATATAACTATCAAGCATTTTATTTCAAACATAGTTTTTGTTTTGAATAGTCAAAACAAAAACACAAAATGCAAGAGCATTTTACTGAAATATATTAGAACAGTAACCTCCTCCCCTCCTCAATTGAGCATTATCTTAGTAACTTGGCTGGTTACTCAGATGGATGGTGAGTTGGGAAAGTTTACGAACCCCTGGTCTAAACTCTTCCTTGTTATTGCGTGTGACGCTAGTACAATAGTGTAACCATCACAACCACAGGAGGGGCTACCTGTAACTTATTGGTTAGCTTATTAGTAATGTGAATGTGAGGGTTCTTGGTGGGCGTCCCGTTGCCGCAGAAACGCGCTTTGCACTTTAGAGTCGTGGATGCGTTATAAGAATAACGGTCAAACCCAATTATCCGGTCAGACAAGAGTGACCGAAGAGTTGGCAGTGGGTGCTGTTAACTAGCTGTCTTCCTTTTAATCTATCAGTTCAGAATTAGGAACAGCTCTACGTAGATATCCATTATGAGGTTACATACGAGAAAAGTCTAAAACAGGTAAACAACTTGTATTTTTCTTATAGCAAAGCCACATTGGGCTATCTGCTGTGTCCACAGACGGGAATCAAACCCCTGATTTTAGCGTTGTAAATCCGTAAACTTACCACTGTCCCAGCAGGGGACCAGATAAACAGACAACCAGAAGAAACTAACGAAAACCAAATTTTATTCATAATGACTGTTAGATTATCGCTATCATTAATATCTCCATGAAAATAAATCTCAATTGTGTGTTACGGCCATGTGATTAAAGAAGTACGTTATATTTTACCATTGAGTGGAACAGTATAACTGAATGTGCTAGTGTCATGAATTTCTTCGAGTACTATAATATTATCTCACCTGAAATAATAAACTTTAAGTGATGAACACACTCCACACAAGTTCTGACATCGATCCACAACTTTCAATGGTATTTAATTACAAGCGTAGAGAGGCCGAAAGTAAAGGTCATTCCACTTCTTAAGTACGTGCAGATATCCAAGCCATAGTGATTAACATTACTTCAGAGACAACTTCTAAATTTTGTCAAAGGTGGAAAATCTGTAAAAAGTCACGCTATTAAGAAAAAACTCCTGAACTTAATCTGGACCTTAACTGAAAAATAAAACAACACATGCATTTAATCTCGACTTTAGCTTGAAAAACGAACTGTGTATTTCATCTGGATCCTTACTGAAAAAAAACAACAACAACTCGTGTACTTAATCTAAACCTTAGCTACAGTTTATGTATTACTTCAAAGCACATTTGTAGAGAAGTCCTTGCTTGTTGCCATTAGCAGAGAATGTTTAGTATGTATACTGACACCACAGCGTTTAACTCTATGATTCACATAATTCCACAAGAGGGCAGTTAGTAGATAACACCTCTGTAGTTTTTGGACCAATAGGAAAACAGAACACTGCGACCCGCAATCAACTTGTACTTAATTGCATGCGTGACGAACCATTGAAACACGGTGATACGAAACATTTTATTCTTCTACTATATATTTATTTTTTGGGCGTGGGGGGGGGGCTGTTTTGTGAGAGTACATTTACTCTGAAAACCTGACGAAAGAGAATTATTGGGGCGTAAAACAACGCTCATCTGCGAACAACGGCAAACGGAACCGGATAGTTTTATAGTTTGCAGATATTCCCGTTGAAGACTTTTTTTTTTCGTTTACATCTGTTGAAAAACACACGATTGTTTCCTTACGCACCAAGTAGAAACTTTTGACATTTATCTTGTTTATCTGTTGTTTTATATGAATTATCTTTTCATGTAAGTAACGTTTATTATAATTTTTCGATAAATGGATTCTAACCCCCCCTTTTTTTTCCATCAAGATAAAACCTCATTCCTTCATATTCAGGGCTTTTTGCCCTGGGCTATGTGTAACGTCCATTTAACCAAATCTACGTAGAATTTTAATTTACTTAAACCTATTTTTAATCTGGTTTTATTAGGGTTTAGATGCATCTGGTGGAGGAAATATGCGAAATCTTAGAAGTAGGCTATACACTTCGTCAGCTTAATCCAGTTCTCACCGAAATAGTTGTTCAAACAAATAGCTAATATAAATATCGGCTCAAACACTACTTGTTACATCTATCGTATCACAGCCGGCCTGAAGATCACTAGTATTAGACGATAGGCCTCGTCAGCACTAGATATTGCACACTAACTTCTTTTTTTTTCGCCTCCCCCTAGTGGCACATCGGTACGTCTGTGGACTTACAACGTTAGAAACCGGGTTTCGATACCCGTGGTGGGCAGAGTACAGATAGCCCATAGCGTAGTTTTGTGCTTAACTTCAAATCAAATAAACAAACAATATTTTTTTAAAACTAAATTAAAAAACAACGATTATTTTATACACAATTCTATAAAAATGAGATTGTTTCCAAATTACTAAAATAATAACTTATTGT
>NW_013666253.1:454592-458354 GCF_000517525.1 Limulus polyphemus
TTTAATCTTAAAAACTAAATTTTTTCAAAAAAACAACGATTATTTTATACACAATTCTATAAAAATGAGATTGTTTCCAAATTACTAAAATAATAACTTATTGTACAAGGTTAAAAAGTGGTAAAAACTTGTACAGTAAGTTGTTATTTTAGTAATATGGAAACAATCTCATTTGTATAGAATTGTGTATAAAATAATCGTTGTTTTTTTGAAAAAATTTAGTTTTTAAGATTAAACATTACACACGTGCCAAAAAATTTTGAAAAAATATTTTCTTGCATTCAGAAGCTCTTACTAATAATTTGTAGCTTTGCCGCAAATAATAAATACAATTACTAAAATAAATGCATTATAAAAACAAAAGTTGTGTAAATTATTCCGAGAATAAAAAGGAAAACAAATTGAAGTTAACATCTCATATATTTGACAATAAGTAATGAATTTATGAAATACATTTAGTTTGACGTTTATTTGTGAAGTAAACGGGACAATTAACAATGAATCATAACATCCAGGTTACATACATATTTCAACATCACTGTTTGTGTTTCTAAGCAACACAACAAACAGAGCCAGGAATCCTTTTGGAATTTCATTAGGTAGACAACGACGAATATACTTGAAGAAGATCAGGAGAACACAAAAAAGTAACCGATTGTTTGTTTGTTTTTGAATTTCGCGCAAAGCTACACGAGGACTATCTGCGCTAGCCGCCTCTAATTTAGCAGTTTAAGACTAGAGGGAAGGCAGCTAGTCATTACCACCCACCACCAACTCTTGGGCGACTCTTTTACCAACGCTCCCCGGCTGGTGGGACGGGGATTCGAACCCGCGACCCGCAGATTGCGAGTCGAGCTCCCTAACCACCTGGCCATGCCGGGCCCAAGTAACCGATATTCAATAAATGTCTAGAAAGTTATTATAAGTTGATTGAACTCAACCTGTTTTATACCGTTCACTACTGGTTGGGTCCTGTATTGATTAATGTTATGTTTTTGTCAATTGAAACATTTTTCGTAAAAGAAAAGACAAAATATTTTGTGTGAAATCAGTCATTTTCTATGTAAAACACATAGGAAAATTCATCAGTGTTATCAATGATTTTGTAATATATAAAGTCATGAACCTAAAAGCAGTTTGGAGCAGAATAGTGTAGAAAAATGTGTTTAAAAAGATATGTGGACCCCATCTTTAATCCTAAGGTTAAGTGTGACAACAAAATTAACAAACGACACTAGCACCCTACTGGGTCTAAGATGATAAGGTAAATACGAGTTTTAATTGAGAGAAAATTATGAAGAACCTCACAACATTTTCATTACAACTTTTTTTTGCTAGTGTACAAATTTTCAGATGTACGTTTTCATTCAGGGTATACAAGACTTTACTACTCATTTTCAAAAAAAAGCTTAACTATTTTAATTTATTGTTCCAAGAGCACTTTATGCCTATCGCAGAGATCTATAGCGTGACAGTGATAAGTTTACGGAGTTATAACGCAAAAAATTCGGGGTTCGATTCCCGGTGGCAACATAGCGCAGATAGTTTATTGTGTAGCTTTGCGCTGAAATGAATAAACAAACAAAGCCACAAATAAATGGATGTGCTCAAATATTAGCGAAAAAATTGTTTCATGCTTATATCAAAACATTTTTGAATTACGTTCATTTCAATTACAGTAAATATAAAAAGTACTTGAAGAAAACAATTTATCAAATTCAAGAACTTGTGTTTCCGAAAATCATCAATACCATCGAGCTGTATTTGTAACAAAAACTTAAACTAAAGTAAAAAACAACAACAACATATATATATATATATGGGCCCGGCATGGCCAGATGGTAAGGGCATTCGACTCGCAATCTGAGGGTCACGGGTTCACGGGGGGGCACAAGAATTGTACATCAGTGAATGTTCACATTACAGAATTCCGTTCGTAATCTAATAATATGGCGCCCATTCCTAGCTGTTTAGCTGACCCATTTGAGTTTGTTGTTGAAGTTCTTATAGCTACTTCTAGGTGGTTAGGGAGCTCGACTCGCAATCTGCGGGTCCCGGGTTCGAATCCCCGTCCCACCAAACATGCTTGCCCTTTCAGCCTTGGGGGCGTTAAAATGTAACGGATAATCCCACTATTCGTTGGTAAAAGAGTAGTCCAAGAGTTGGCGGTGGGTGGTGATGACTAGCTGCCTTCCCTCTAGTCTTACACTGCTAAATTAGGGACGGTTAGCACAGATAGCACTCGTGTAGCTTTGCGTGAAATTTAAAACAAACAAACAAACTTATAGCTACTCGAACTATGCAAACTATAATCTCTTGATACTAGTGAACTCGGAGATGTGTTTTTGTTTAGTTAGGCAAGAACTGGTCCGTATTTCCTCATCATGGGATTCAATTAATGCTATTTCGTAATATTTTTTTTTTTTTTTTGCATAGAAATACTGATATTGTTAACACATGTAGATTTATTTTTATAATTATTACCAGAATCACGATTTTCATAACTTTGACACACCTACGTGTTTAGAATGGCATCCTTAGCAGGTAGAAAATGGTAGACTAGATATTCAGTGGTCATATTTAGGCTGCGAACTTTATAGGAACAACGAAACTTTACTGTTTAGTTAAACAGACAACAAATGACATCGTTTGACTTTACCTGTCTTATCACAAACAAGAGCGAGCAGGAAGTTAGTTCTATTCCAACTCGCTCGGCGTGAACGACTGTGTTTTCTTAGTTCCATTTTCGCGTGACAGAACTGCAAATACTGAGAGACAAGGAAGCATATAAAGAGTTTCATAACAGCTCAGTGAGATCTTTGTATTTCGACATTGGTTTTATACTGCATTATTATATTTCATGATTTATTTAATCTGATTGTTGTTCTACAACATTCAGTTAAAAAGGAGTACCTGTTTCAACAAAAGAAACAGAAACTCCGTGACCACCATAAACATCCCGTTCAGTGTGACTGTTTTATTTTATATGCTTGTTCGTAGTTAAGTACAATGTTACACGATGGGATATCGCTGCTCTGCTTACCACGGGTATCGAAACCCGGTTTCTAGCGTTGTAAGTCCGCAGACATACCGCTATGCCACTGGGGGGGGGGGCTAATCTAACAAAACTACCGCTTTGATCTCAAAGTTTTTTTGTATTTTTTTTTTTTGCTGTCGCATTTACTCACTTCTTATAAGCATTTTTCATTAAAAAATGATGAAAAACATGTAAAGAAAATGTTAATTTTGCTGCGATCACTTACGAAAATTATTTTAATTTGAAAGGAAGGCAACGGAAACTTTGCTGGGATAGGGGGCGCCACTACTTAAAGTTTAAAAACACAGCCATAACATATTTTACACGTGTGCGTTTATGAATTCTTAAGTACGTCTGTACTGTACCACTGTATACCATATGATAAGCATAGTTATGGTTAAAATTACTTGTTTTCACAGGCAGGAAATATTTATTGTAGATTCACGTATTTTTTGATACGAGTTTTGATGTCAAAATAATTCGGTGAGTTTATTAATGAATAAAAATCCATTATTTTCTTCATTAGTTTTCCAAGAGAAGTTGTCATTTAATTGCAAAAGTACATTTTGTTAAAAAAAATTTAAATGTCGCTTAATTTATGAATGTTCTGAGTCTAATATGTCACTGATAATTCTAAATTAATCTTTCATCATCTTGGAAAAAAGCCTGACATGGCCAGGTGGTTAAGGCGGGTGGTTGAGGTGGTTGAGGGTCGCGGGATCGAA
>NW_013666253.1:459301-464408 GCF_000517525.1 Limulus polyphemus
TGTGTAGCTTTGTGCTTAATTACAAACAAACAAACTCATAAGGTCGTAATTGCCTAACAAACAAAATTATTTCACTATTATTACTGGGCAAAATTTTCTCTTGACAATTTTTAAGTTTTCAGAAAATTAAATACAAAGAGTTCGTGACTAAATGTAATTTACTTCTTATGGTTATTTGAAATACACTTTTGATTCCGTTTACACCTACAGGTTCCTTTCTAAACAGATTTTTTTCATAGGTTTTGTATTGTTACAGAACTGAGGTTAATACGAAATAAAAGCACTTCTCTGCAGTTGTTGTTCAACGACCTTGATATGCTGCTTTTAATACTCATTTATCAGCCACTTTTTAATCACCAAATGACGCAAAATTAAAAAAACATCTAACCGTTCTATAGCAGGTCATATTGGACATAAACTTATTCTATTGATAGAATTACGCCTAGTTGAGGTCATAATTACCAATTTTTGTTGAGAAGCATTCATAACTTTATCAGATAGCTATGTCGTGTACTACTATCGTGTTATGCCAAAACCGTATTCATTCTGATTTGTTCAATTGAACATGCTCGGCGAATAGCTGTCACCCGGAAATAACGTGTTAGTGGATTAATATTTAGACATTTTCGCAATGATTTATTTGTTTGTTTAAGTATGCAATAGCCTAATAACGCGAAAATGTGGGGTTTAATCCCTGCGGAGACACAGCGCAGACAGCCAATCCGTCAACTCTGCTCGTAAGAACAAACTTTCGAACAATGCTTCTCAACGTAATTCGAACATAACTTGGAACTGAACAAGCATGAATTTTACTGAATATATGAAGAAGAATTCAGGAAAACAAAACATTTTATTATTCTAATGCATGGATTAGTCTCAGGTCTTTAATCCTAACGAAGAGTGGATCGAAGTAGGCATCAAATTTTAAAATATTTTCTGCACGAAACCTGGTTACTTGACAATAATAAAACATTAAGAATTACTAAATAAAAAAGGATCGGTATAATATAAGGATAAATTCTGGTGTTCTTTGAGATGTCATTCGTAGGAAAAGTGTATGTTTAATTTTTTTTCTATTTACTATAATAGATTTCTTAGTCTCTGATCCTTTGAAAGCTATTCTAGTTTAACTGTTTGCTTTAATTTTTAATGATACTAACAATTCTTACTTTACAAGACGCGGAAGATCATTCAGGACTTTCGTAGAAGATCTATTATTTACGGTATATAACATTTATTTTTTTCTCACTTACGTAGAGGTAGTTGATATATATGTATTTAAATCGAAACAGGGTATCAGTGATAGTGCGTGAAGCAAATCACTAATTTCTATGTGTCTTGGAAGTAATTTATATTCCATTATTCCTTTAATGTTAACATTAACAGTATTTGTTAAAATTTCAATACAGTTATTTTTCATTAATTTGGTAAATATGTATTTCATTATGGCGATTATTTTGCTTAGATAGCTTACTATGTGGATTTAGAACTAACTTAAATCCCCTAAGCTGACCGAAATATTACTGGGATTACGACCGAAAATATCGAGAACAATGTGAGAAGCCAACTGGTGAATCAATACATTTTAATCATTATGAGTTTTTGTTTTAAGATATTTCGCCTCCCAGTGGCACAGCGGTATGTCTGCGGACTTACAATGCTAGAATCCGGGTTTCGATACCCGTGGTGGGCAGAGCACAGATAGCCCATTGTGTAGCTTTGTGTTTAATTACAAACAAACAAATAAGACATTTCATATTCCTAATTAGATCTTTATATTAAGTTACCTATATTAACTACTGGGTTATATTAAGTTACCTGTATTAACTACTGGGTTATATTAAGTTACCTATATTAACTACTGGGTTAATTATTGTTCTAATCTATATAGGAAGCTTGCTTTCGTCAGAAATTATTGATAATACATACGTATTTTAAGTTTTATGAATTTATTCCTTCGCAAGTCTTTTCGACTTTAAATTTCTTTTCCATTGGAGAATCTTAATTTGTTGTTGTTGTATTAAACCATAAAATATTATATTTAGGTAAAGAAACTTTTTAGTTGGTACACTTTGTTGGGAAGTTAGGACTATTCCTGAAGAAAACAAAACTGAAACTTCTTGGAATTCGTTTTTACTTATCGGGAAATTAATAACCTCGTCTCAGACGACGCATCTCTCAGTTTTTCACTTCATTGATTATTAAGAGCGGGAGTTTTTACTCCAAGAAATAAATGTTATTCAATTTTCAATATTGGAGTTCAAGAAATAAAAAAATGCCAAAAATGTACATAGAATAATTTCAATTATGTAGTGTATATCACTAACCTATACTTATGTACTTAAGGGGCAGTGTGAAAGTTGTAACTGTAATCATAATGTTGGATTTAAATCAATCCGTTTTTAACCTTTAGATTCATCATAAGAAAAGATAACTAAAAAAATAACTATTCGAACCGAATACCAAACTTAAAGTCAGTTTGTTTGTAATTAAGCACAAAGCTACTCAATGTGCTCTACCAACCACGGGTAGCGAAACCCGGATTCCAGCGTTGTAAGTCCGCAGACATACCGCTGTGCCACTGGGGCGCCTTTAAAGCAAATATTGAATAAATGTCCAAATATATTTTTTGTTAATCTAGGATGAATAACATTGCATAGCGAAATTAAAACATATTCTTAAAATAAAAATAATATTAAATATATTAATGGGCTTACATGTCTTTACTGGATTAAGTGACTCGCTATATACTAAAAGGACATAAAAACTGATGCATAAGTTAACTATTCTATGTTCGTCAAATATTATTCTTCAATATTTGAGAAATTTCCAGTATCTTATGTCCCGATTATAAAAAAAAAATATTTTCCAGAAAAATAAGCAAATCTCTATTTTGTTTCATGTCACAAAGTTGTCTAGTTTCTAAGAATCGTTAGTATAAGGTAATTAGGAGCTTTGAAAGAGATCAAATCAAAGAATAAGAAATGACTATAAATACAATTCATGTCTTATTATGGTCACAAAACGACAAACAAGTTTAAATTAAAAAATAACAAAACAAAGATATTGCGAGTGGTATGTAGAAACGAATTAACTTTTTTTTAATGTGTTGTTAACAGGGTAGTTAATGGCTAATAACGACAGTACTGTACAAGGAACAATTCGTTAATGGCTAGTAAAGACTGTACTGTACAAGGAACAATTCGTTAATGGTTAATAAAGACTGTACTGTTTAAGAAACATTTCGTTAATGGTTAATAAAGACTGTACTGTTTAAGGAACAATTCGTTAATGGTTAGTAAAGATTGTACTGTTTAAGGAACAATTCGTTAATGGTTAATAAAGACTGTACTGTTTAAGGAACAATTCGTTAATGGCTAGTAAATACTGTACTGTTTAAGAAACATTTAGTTAATGGTTAATAAAGACTGTACTGTATAAGGAACAATTCGTTAATGGCTAATAAAGACTGTACTGTATAAGGAACAATTCGTTAATGGCTATAAAGACTGTACTGTTTAAGGAACAAATCGTTAATGGCTAATAAAGACAGTACTGTACAAGGAATAATACGTTAATGGCTAATAAAGACAGTACTGTTCAAGGAATAATTCGTTAATGGCTAGTAAAGACTGTACTGTATAAGGAACAATTCGTTAATGGCTAGTAAAGACTGTACTGTTTAAGAAAGAAATCGTTGTCTACCGATATAAATTACATACACAGAATTTAGTTGAGAAGAAGTATTCTGTAAAGTCAACCCAAGTGATCAGTTAAGTTGAAACAAAGATAAAACATAATAATAATACCAGTAATAACAAATGAAATAACAATAATAAGGACTACGAAAGATTGGAACACCATAGTAGTAACATTCTATTTATTTCCTACCAGTATTTTAGAAAGATAAATCGAATAAACCTATAAATATAGGTTGTTATTTCAGTTTGTATTTGATATTGTTAAATACAATGAATTTATTTTAGTTATCAGCACACATCTATAAGTATTTTTAGGATTCTATTATGTAATATTCTTGTTGGCTTGGTTGTTATTAGGTACAAATCTACACAATGGTCTTTCTGTGCTTTGCCCATCATGGGTATCAAAACACAATTTTTAGCGTCGTAAGACTTCAGACTTACCGCTCAGTCACTTGGGGATGTGACTTTTGATTGACAAAAACGTGTGTTATAGAGAGAAAAAAAATAGAGATTTCATAACTAATCATAATTTCAGAATTGTACTAAACATTTAGGCCTAGACTATATTAAGCTATAAGAAGTATATTGTTCTGAATCAGTACTTGAATGTTTTAGATCAGTAAGTAAAGATACAAAAAATATTTGTCATAATTTCAGAATTGTACTAAACATTTAGGCCTAGACTATATTAAGCTATAACAAGTATATTGTTCTGAATCAGTACTTGAAGGTTTTAGATCAGTAAGTAAAGATACAAAAAATAATTTGTTTTATTCTCATGTAACTTACTTGTGACCAATGGATGGAACGAATGATGCTTCTTACTTTGGTTACATCAATTTTAAAAATCATTGAAAATGTTGACTAGTCACTAAATAGATAAATATTCATTTTACGTTAGAATTTTCTATTATTGCCAATATCTAGAATCATGCTAATAAAATATGGTTAAGATTTGTTGCTAATGTAATAAACTCGAGTTTTACTATTAGTTTCTATTTGTTTCATTTTTAAATTAACAAAATACCAGTGCGATTTTGGTAAACTTATTGGATTATCACTTTGGCAAGTGCTTTAACCATTGTTATTTACCTTCATAACAACTGTTAACTTTTACCCCATAAAACACTTTCTTTAGAGTTGCACGAACAAACTTATAGAGTTATACTGCAGTGCTGCACAGTCTACCAATCAATAAAGTGGACAAAGACAATGAAGCAGGATATGCATACTGAATCCCGGGAAAAATAACATCGGTAAAAATTGCATTACTAATAATGGAAAGCGGGGGGAAATGGCACATTATAAATGATAGTGTGTGTGTGTGTGTGTCTTACCCAAAAGAAAATACCGTTATTTTCGGAATATAAGACCCTACCCTTATTTTGAAGACTAAAGTTTTT
>NW_013666253.1:464815-476978 GCF_000517525.1 Limulus polyphemus
AAAAAAGTGCGTCTTAAACATCGACAAATACGGTAATAGGTGTATGCTCGTGATTTTAGCGCAGGCCTATACATGTATATACTTTTAATCTAAGTAAATAACGAGTTTGACAAATAACAATGATTTTAAGCTGATGTAATCAAACTTATAGTACTTTATAAAAGCTATTTTTTCAAGGAAAGTTAGGCACTAATAAATTTCGCAAAAGTATTTTCATGAGAAGCATCTGCCAAAACAAACAAAAAAGGGGTTATAACACTATATAGACAAACGTGACGAAAACAAAGTTGTTTGGAAGCCATATTGCAATATTACTTTATGATAACATACACCAGTTATAACTTATTCGTATTTCCATACTTTAAGAGTCGAAGTGCTGAAGTACGTGGAGAATTTTACGATTGGTTTATGTTAATAGTAACTATCTTGCTTGCAGGTCCTACAGTTTAAAGTACGTGAAGCAGTTATTGATCAATAGTGCCATCTAGTGAAAATATTTTTAACACTTTCAAATCTAAGTCATTGCGATAATCCTCCTTGTGTTTGTTTGTTTGTTTTGAATTTCGCGCAAAGCTACACAAAAGCTATCTGCGTTAGCCGTCCCTAATTTAGCAGTGTAAGACTAGAGGGAAGGCAGCTAGTCATCACCACCCACTGCCAACTATTGGCTACTCTTTTACCAACGAATAGTGGGATTGACCGTCACATTATAACGCCCCCACAGCTGAAAGGGCGAGCATGTTTGGTGGGTCTGGGATTCGAACCCGCGACCCGCAGACTGCGAGTCGAGCTCCTTAACCACCTGGCCATTCCTCCTTGTGACCCAACGGTAAGTCTGAAGGATTATAATGCTAAAAACCGGATTTCGATACCCACGATGGGCATAATATTGTGTAATTTTGTGCTTAACAACAAACAAACAACTAAAATTAATCGAAAATATAGTTTAATCTATATAATTGCTTAAGTATCGTATGGAAGATTATTCTTTTCTTGGGGGGAGGGGCAAAGCTACTAAATTTATTGTTTGAGTTGAATTGAAATAAGCCCGAGTAAATATAAATGCCACTCTATTCCTACATAAACATCACAATCTTGACCTAAAATACTGTTTTATTTTTATCATTGTGAATCTATAGATAATTAATAATTTTGTTAATTTAGCTAACAACAAAACAAAAGAAATGCACAAAATAATTAATCCCTTTCCCACTCTACTCGTTGAAAAGTAAAACCAGTGATCAAATAAAAAAACACTTATTTTTATGTATTGTTTACAGCAGTTGTTCTTTTGTTATCACAAATCAGAAAATCTATCAAAAATGAAAATGACAATCTTTAAACTCCCCAATCTTCCTGTATATAAATACAATTTCCAATTGTATAAATGTCTTACATAGTTAAAACAACAAAATATCCTTGTATTTTTTATGTATTCTCGATATATGTTTTAAAAGTATGTACTTCTTGAGTATTTTATGTGGAGGAGCATTACTTGAAAATAGAGGGTGAACAATCTAAGCTTGAATTGCTAACGATAGTATTAACTGTGTTGTAGGGCAATAGGATATCGATTTAAATTCAGATTTGTTTCATTGTTTGAACCGAGGGAAGTTTGACGTATAGTTATGGGCGTGGTTTAATTTCCAGAACCTTCTTGAAAGCTTAGGAAATGATATGAATTGTATAAAACACTCTTTAAGTTACTTGTTAAGTTTATTAGCAAGTTACATTGAGTTTGAAGTAGTGAAATATGTGATTGAGATAGTTAGATTATTTCTTTAGTGTTATGATTATTAAGTTGGTGTTTTCAACAGTAATAAAACATATGCCCTACGTTTTGTAAAGTGAGTGAATTAGCAAGTAAGTGAAATTGCTGTATTAGCGTCTACTGTGAATTTAGGTCTATTAGTGAACACTACTAAAGCTAATTTATAGAACTTGAAGTTCAAGAAATAAAATGTCTCGTTATAACTGGACTTTGCATCATTCATTTTACCGAAGTGTCCAAAAGAACCTCCCATATACACCCCAATAACATGAAACGTCAAAAGAAGACAAAATGTGTTATTTGGAAACTGTACACATACCTGCTCAAATTAAACACATAGAAAAGTTTCTATATTAAAATAACAAGGTAGAAAACACATGACATGCTCTTCCTACTCCCCCCTTACTTTAGGCTTGTTCTAAAAAGGACATTAATCTTAAACTTTAAAGCTTACTAAATTTACATATGTGATTTTTATTTTGACTCTGTAAAAACACTTATAGTAAGGCCTTCTAGAGTTGGGTCAAACGCAAAAGTCATCAAAGTGGGAAGGTTGTTCCAACTCTGAGCAGTATCCAATGTACTCTGTCTCGATACATTAGTGATATACATTGGTGATGGCTCAAGTGACAGCCGCAACTACATCCACATTGGCATTGGAGATCCTATATGAGATGAAGATAACTGTCACTGGCACCAGGACCTCTACATCATAGGCAGTAGCTCCTCCCAAAGCTACAAAAACAAGGAGAGAGAAGTTGAAGCTCTCCACCAAGCGAAAAACCAAGGTAAAAGAACAGTTTCTGCTGTTCTTTTATAGCAGTTCTAAAACAACAACCAGGTAGACAGAGGCCTGGGAAATATACAACTAAGAAGAAGAGCGTTTGATGAAGCACAGAGAGACGCTAACACAACTAGAGAGAGTAACGTATTGTCTCAGAGATGACCGCTCGAAAACTTGGAAGACTCTTGCTAGAGTCAGAGAGATTAATTCCCAGACCACCACAGTGCACTGAAAGTTTATGCCTGAATTGGAGTATTTGTTGTCGGAGCTCCTATAGGTAAGCAATTCCAGTTAACCTATAAATTATACATATAGTTATAGTATGATTTTATGTATGTATTTATTTTAGTTTATAGTGTATATACATATGTATATTTTCTTTGTAGAGGGGTTTAATTTTGTGATGATATGTGTATCAATGCTTCTGATTTAAATGGAAGATTTTATATTGTATAAACATAAATTTTTTCGTCCAATGTACTTTGTACAAATGTATAGTTTATTATGTTTTGCTTTTATTTAAAGAGGTTGGGCAGATTTAAAGTGTTCATTTATGCTTTAACAGACATTTCATACTTTTTCTGTGTATTTTGTGTATATTCTCATTATTTTGTATTTTTGTACTGTGCAATGTGTTAAACGTGAGTAAAGTGAGCTGTGTTAAAATTAAGGTTTTATTGTCTTATTTTCTAGAGTTCTTTTTAATGTCTACTCGTCAGTTCGCTGTTGTTATTGAAAGACCAACAACCCAATCTTCCTTACTTTAGTGGAGACGAGATTCATATTCACTAACTGGCTATTAAGCATGATCTCTTACAAAAAAAATAGTTTTTACTTCACCATTGAATTATAAGAAAGACAACTGTCTTTTCTGTTGGCGAATCCGATAATGACCCAAGACCTTCATGCCCCTACACTGGAATGCACATAGCTTTAGGTTGCGTGTGCAAAGAGCATAGCTTGAGCAATTTGGTTTTATTATCATTTGGTATTTAATGACAAGCTCACTCGTATTAAGCGGAATAGATTACATTATTTTTCAAGTTTGTTTTCACTGTGTTTTGGTGAGTTTCACCTTGACTCAAATGGTTTGCCCAATTAACTTGGTTTAACTGTAGAATTAACTTTGTTTCAATTTAACTTCAGGATTATTTTAACATTTTCTTTCTCTCTTAGTTCACTGGTATGAAAGATTTATTCAAGGTTTCTTCACACGTCTATTACACTTTCAAAACACTCATAACAGACAGATGCCCTAATTCTGTGACTGTGTATTGTGTTTCTTTTATTTTGTTAACTACAGATTATTGAGCTGTTCGTATTGTATATTGCTGCTTTCATTGTTGACAAACTCAGTCAGAGTTCGAAGAGCGACAGGAACTAATTCTATGTGGCGTAACACCTTCCGAACCTCTAGTTGGCAAGCACTAGCAGTTTCTGAGGGAAATTCGCGCGCCAAAGTATATCGCATCTGTCAATGGGAGGAGACACAAAAACGGGGCCAAACTGGTACTAGTTTTTATCAGCGGTGTCATAGAATACCTAGCGAAAATTTATAAAAAATTACCTGAATATACTTTACTAAATATATATGATAAACCAGTTATGAAAGGGTAAAATGAATAATTATTTCAACTGCGATACATGCAACTTTAATTATTTCATTCTATGTTTATTTTTCATATCACATTTCTTTCTCTCCTTATTTTTAGTGAAAATGTAATCATACAAGACGAAAGTTTCAACTTACTTCTTTTTATTATTTCTCTGTGAATTTATTTTGCACTTATGAGTATTCATGTAATTGTTTTTATAATAATATAAATGTATAGTTGCTGACATCACAAAACCTTTCTGCTGAAGATGAGGAGGATAGCAAGACGAATATCTTATGCCTATATTTCGAGTGGTTAGTACGTTATATGAAAATATCAGTAATTTATATCGTAATTTGTACCTTTTTATTTCTGGACAACTAAAAGGAAATCAAATAATTCAAGGATAAGAATTGTTTATTTGTTTGTAGCTCAACACAAAGCTACACAATAAGCTATCTGTGCTTTGCCCACCACAGGTATCGAAATCCGGTTTTTAACGTTATAAGTCTATAAACTTGCCACTGTACCACTGGGGGGCGACAAAGCATTGATAGTTTTAGCAAAGGAACATCAACTGAAATTTACCTTTTTCCAAACAGCTTATGATGTAAAAATCGAAGTATGATATTGGGTTGAACATATGATTGTATATCCTTCCCACAGATTTGCAGTATAAACCAGAAAATCCCCCATCAAGTTGCTTTTACTAAGACATTTATTTCTAACAAGGTGTTAATGATATTTCGCGTGATCAACGTGTTTGTACGTGAGAAACTATTTTAAATATAAATTATATATTAGAAATAGCCGTGTATCTTTGTTTTTTTAATTTAACAAAAGGTTTTATAGGTTGTACAGAGTATAGCTTTTGTTTATCTTTTTTACAGCTGTTCATCACAACTGATGATGTCAGGTAAACGTGGTGAAACGTTTTGAGCAAAATAAAAGTTTTATTCTGTACAGCCGATAAAACCTTTTGTGAAATAGTTTAAATATACTTGTACTAACAATAGATGTCGCTAAAGGAGTCTCTACAGTACAATGTTTACAAATCGCGCAGAGCAACGCGTTAGACTGATTAGACTTTTACAGGCTACAGCTGACTGTGACCGGATGAAATTTATATATCTTAAAACAACTAGAACAGCGACAGGTACATTAATGATTAATCTTTAGTAAATGTGAGTATGTTTTCGTGAAAATTGATGGCAAGATAAAATATCTATTTTCTGTTATACGATTATATTTAGAATAGAAAAGTTTTACACCATCGATGGCATTTGGTTCCATAAAGAGTTGCTTGTTGCGGTCATTTGTAAATTGTAGTATCTTTATATTACTTTTTAGAAGTATAGGCGTTTGCAGTTTCAATTTTAGGCTAGTATAGCTAAAAGTTAAACGAAAAGCAATAGAAATAACGTAGGTGAATTCCACCACTACCATAGTCAAAGAGCGTGATTTGAATAGTGTGTTGGATTATATCATAAATCACTTGTGTTTGTTATTGTTTTTTCTTATTTTTAACTTTTAAGATTTAACTTTTATCGTGTAAAAAGCTGAAACAGGATGAGGGCGAAGAATAACAATATTATGTATTAATAACTCAAGAGCAATCGCTGATGAACAGTACTAACTACTATTGCAGTATTGTTACTATTCTATCTTTTAGTTTTACAGTATTAACTTATCACTTATGTTACTGAAGCCAAGATATCTGGCTAGCATATGTAATCTATTGATCGTAAAAATTGTTTTAGTAGTAAATATTTTTGAAAGAAAGCTTCAAAAATATAGTAATGCCATGGTTACAAACCCACTGAAGCAGATGAACAATAAGAATTTATTTAATGACCCCATTTGCTAGTACTTGACACTTAGTTATGTAATGGCACATAACACCTCAAAACATAATATGACAATAGAGGACAGCAAGATACCATTTGGTTCATCTAGGCTGCCCTATGCATTAAATTAAATCCTTAAAAAATCTAATAGCCAGCCCTTATCATTCAAATATTTTAACTGCATCCACCACATCCAAAGGCAACCTGTTCCAGAGGCCAACCACCCTATTAGAAAAGTAAAGTTATCATCCTAATAGCCCCTCTCTGAACCCTTTCCAACAATTCAATATCCTTTCTAAGGTAAGGAGCTCAAGCCTGAACACAATACTCCAAATGTGGCCTAACCAATGATCTAAACAATGATATTATAACCTCTTTAGACTTGTATTCAATATTTCTGGAGATACAACCTAAAATACTATTTGTCCTGTTACTAGCAGCATCACACTGCTTGGATGGCTTAAGAGTTTGATCAACCATTATTCCAATATCACTTTCATTCATGACACTGTTACAGTTATTCCCATCCAAGTTATACTTATATTTCAAGTTATGATAACCAACATGCATTATATTGCATTTATTGTAATTAAAATCCATTTATCATTTATTTTTCCAACCCACTAAGTAATCTAAATCCTTTTGTAAATCAGCAGCATCCTCTTCACAGCTAGCAACACCCAAGACCTTAATGTCATCAGCAAATTTACTGGTTTTTACTTGCAGCCACCATTTTTGTTCTATAAGGAATATGTTTACCTTGAATATTTAAAAATTTATCTTTAAACATTTTCCATATCTGATCAGTGTCTCCAAATAATTCAGCTGCCCAATTCACAACAGATAGCTCTTGTTGCATCCCTTCAAAATTATTTTTTTGAAATTTATAACCAAAATATAATTATTCCTTATCTCCTATGCAGCAAAACATCGAACCTAAGAGAGCAATGATCACTTTCACCCAGATTTTCCCCAGTTTCCACCCTCTCAATTATTTCTATATTTGAAGTTAACAATAAATCTAAAATAGCATCATTTCTAGTAGGTTCCTTGACTAACTGGTGAAGAAAGCCATCCTTAACAGTTTCCAAAACCTTTCTTCCTCATGGTTTGATTCAAGAATTTCCCAAACTATATGCCTGAAATTAAAATCACCCATAATTATGACTTCATTAACAACTGAAATCTTAATCTCATTGTAAAGTTTCATTTGGTGGTCTGTAACAAATTCCCACTAAAAGCCTTTTCTCTTTATAGAAACACAAATGGATTCAATCACTTTGCTATTATCTTTGATATCCTCAACTTCAACAGGATGTAACTTACATTTTACATATAAAGCCACTCCTCCTCCTCCCCTCTTTAATACTCCATCCCTATTAAATAGCCTGTATTTGAAAAAAAATTATGTGATCAAAATCATATATGTCTAACCATATTCTTGTTATTCCCTTTATATAAAAATCCTCCATTCCTATCAGTGCTCTAAGATAATCTAATTTATTTCTTATACTTCTAGCATTAAAATAGTAACAATTAAGCCTATCCTTATAACTACTTCTATACTCATTTCCTGTGCTAAACTTTTCTCTGTGTCTTATTCTTTTTGCATTCAGTTTTTCCTAGCCCTCACCACTGTCTAGTCCTAGTTTAAAACTTTCTTTACAGCTGAGTTAATAGCCTTAGCAAACAAGCCAGCCCCTACCTTATTTAAATATAAACCATCCATTCCAAATAGCCTCCTTCTTCCATTTAACTGACCCCACAATTAAACCAGCCAATCTGCTTAACCTTACATATTAACCTAAGCCTAGCATTTAGCCCTAGTGAACTACTTATAACTTCATCCCCATTTTTAATTCTGGGCAGTATCTCTGATAAAACTAAGTTATGTCCATTTTCTTTAAATGTCTTTAATTAATTTAAGTGCATGGTAATACATGCGGGCTAAATAAGTTTATACTATAATTATCACTTTGATGGAAATCAACTATAGTGTTATGGAAGAAAAGGTTTATAGTATTTTGATCAGTCACTCTCTAAGGTTTTCCTGGCAGTGTTTCGTTGTCAGTGGGAAAGCAAATAGGATTTTGGGTTGCATTTAAAGTAATATTGAATATCAATGAAAAGAAGTTATTGTTTTTTGTACAGATATCTGGTTAGTCCTCAATTAGAACATTGCATTCAGTTTTGGGCTCTTTACTTTAAAAAAAGGACATTGAGTCGTTGGAAAGGGTTCAAAGGAAGGCTACTAGGATGATTCTTGGAATGGAGGGGCTGTCATATGAGGTCCTTAAATTTATTTTCTCTTGAGAAAAGAATTAATAGAGGCAAAGTTGTCAGTCTTACAATTGTGTTTTTTATATTTACAAAAAAGCCACCTTTATTTAACAACCACTGTATTTTGCTACTGATTTCATTATCTAAATATGCATGGGTCAGTCCATCGGAGAAGGTATGTTGAGCATAGTTTCAAATTTGCTACATGTAAATACATGAAATATGGTAATCATTTAGAAAAATGTACAATTCTGATGTACACAAAAAATTGCATTTGTTACAAAAGATTTGCCGTCAAGATATTTTTATAAATTGATGACATCATTCTGATTTATACTCTGACAAATTCGAGGGCAAGGTGATGTTCATTCATGTGAACAATAAAAATACTTTTGTCTGTCATACGGCATGCATATTGTATTTGCATAATCTCTTGAATCTGCAAAATGCAAATTAAAATACTTTTGTCTGTTATACAGCTTGCATATTGTATTTGCATAATCTCTTGAATCTGCAAATGGAAATTAACACTTATTCAGTATCCCTCTATATTGAATCTGGTATTCACTTTCTTTTATGAGGAATTTTTGCTAAATCAGCAATGTATGGTAAAATTGATAGTTGATAACTCTGACATTAAATGCTTAATACCATGTTGAATGGCACTCTGTAAAAGGTCGTGGCATGTGCACTTTGACCACAACTATGCACATTGGATTAAAAAAAGTTTTTTGCTACTTATGGGTTTATGGGCAGTGTTATAATGTGAAATTCATTTACTGACTATTCATAAATTTATGGATAGTTGGCAACCCGTGTTAGAGGTTATCTTATTGAAGTGTTCAAAATGATAAAGGGAATTGATAGAATTGATGTATCATCATATTTTTTTTCTTCTCATTTTATGTAAGAGTGGTAGGACTATGAAACACAGATTTAAGAATTGGCAGGATAGAAGGAAATTTTATTTTTTGAACAGGATAGTCAACTTTTGGTATAGATTGCTTTCAAATCTGTTAAATGAAACAGGATTGGGAGAGTTCAAGAGAGGGCTTGATGAGTACTTGAGGAGTCTAAGCTTGATAGAAGCAGATGAAATGAATGGGACAGTCATGATGAGCCCAGGGGCCTTTTGTTATCCCTCAGGTGTTATGCTATCATATGGTGTAAAACAATATATCTTAATGAAAAACCACAGTAAACAGAACAAACTGTCAGATATATGATAACAGAGAAACTAGTTTTGACACATTAGTGCATCCTCTTATAAATAGTTATTTTTAAAAACAATCTTTGATTTGAGCTTTTAAGGCTTACAACCTGTGAAGGTGACATCTTTACTGCTAACCCAATCATTTCAGAACTCTGATAACCATTGACCATTCCAGATTCTAACACCAATCCATGAACCATCACACTCACTTTTATCCAGCTTTTGATAAAGTATTACATGATGTTGTAACATATTCTGTTTTTGGTTGGGTTCTTTTGGAAGATTTAGTAAACATAATGTTAAGTGTAGTTAAAAACAATAACAACTTAGTTTGTTTCTTCTTTAATGTTTCTACAGGTTATGTTCACTTTGACATAAGTTGTAGGCCTAAGTTCACAATTAACGTTTCAACAGAAATTCCTTGCTAGTGTTACTATGTTTGACTTACAAATAAACTTGCATGTAAAATTCCATAGAAAATCTTGTGTAATTGAATATATATTACATAGTAACTTTCATCACTGTGAATACTAAGCTGAATAACTTTTCTGATACTGACTTAAATCAACATTCATTACTCAATGTATATATTTTAATAACTTCTCAATGAATTGAATATATTTCACTGAATGATATAACTTAGTTAAAAACTGATTACTTATTAACTGACTGGCATTGAACTGAACCACTCATTAATGTACTGCTCTTACCTTTTACTCACTACACTAATTATCATCATGTGACCTCTAGCAAATATCTAAACTAAAACATTGAAAATATAGCTTACTAGTTGATTTCCTATGAAATTGGTGAAAAAGCTTAGTAGAAAAACATTCTTCGGAAATAAACTTGGCAGTATAAAATTTTTGGTGGCAATCAATGGATATTTCTCCATTTGTGAAAATATGACTAGTGGGGTTCTTTTGTGTCTGATAGTTGTGTCAAAGAGGTTTTTTTTTTTGCTATTTGAGTACTACTGTTTTCAAATTCACAGATAATACTAAGATGCTGAGAATGGTTGATTCTATCTATAATTCCCCTTTAATTAAAGTACAGATGAACTATTAATGATGAACAAAAATTGGGAAGTGAAATTCAAAATGTTTCAATTGATATGAAAGTTGAAAAGGACATTTTTTGTGTGAGAAGAAAATTATTGTTGTGGAAAACAGTAAGATTCAGTTGTTATTATTAACAAGTGCTTGAAACCTCTTATTGGGCATTTGTTTGTGGTGAAAAGAGATAATAGTTTTGTAATTTATGTGGGGAAAATTCAATTTAAAAGTAATAAGTGAAGTTTTCTCACAACCTTCTCTGAGATTGTGGTTAAGCCTAGCTCATTGGAGAATTTTCAGCTTTAATTTTCTTACAGTAAATAATGTAGAGATGGGTCATTAGAATTATACTTGATTTAAAATAAAATTCAGCTGTGAAAAGAGACTTAAAATGTGAACTTTTTTTTTCTTTCCTGGTCTCCAGAAGAACTAGGGATGACTTGATTTAGGTGTTCAAAATTATCAACTTGGATAGACTGATTCCATCTGTTTGAATGGTGATATTTTAACACTGGGAGTGGGAGTTTGAATTTTACAGAAACTAAATAGCAGCTTTGAAAGCCCAGGTCCTTTTTTTTTCAGAGGTGTATTTCTGTAATAGTTTGAAAACTTATAAAATGGTTCACTGATAAGGTGATGTGTACTGTTACTTTAAACTTTCTTTAAATATTTTGATGGATGATGTAATGAATTAGGTCTGCAAATACTTGTCTGCTTGGGCTTACAGTTTAGTGTGTTATACACACGACAAGAACACTTGTAATTGCCTGGTGGAGAATCAAGTCACTTGGATTAATGTTAGTGGCAGCCATTTTGACATTTCTATGTATGTTAAAACAAGCATAAAGAAGTTTTCTATAGTTCTACTTCCATAGCATAAATTGATAATTGCTATCTTATCCAGAATTAATGGTAATTTTATTTAGGTTGAACCAATATTTGTCTTCCTTCTTTTTTTTTTTGAAAGCTGTTGTCTGGACCTTTTGATTCATTGAATGATGAAGATATCTCAGAGACTTTACACATACATACCTCCACTCTATCTTTCTGATACAGTACCTTATTTCTTCTCACATAAATAGCTATTCTTGTTCAGTGCTGCCCTCTATATGCAAAAAAAATTAGGCATGCCACAAGCCTTTTACTTTCCCTCCATTGGAATTGACTGATTCCAATGCATCTCTCATGCAAATCATCATGCAACAATCCTCCACCAATAATAGTGTTACATACTCTCGTTATGCATGTGACTCCCTTTACTCAATTCTACCTAACTATCACTTCTTGTGTGGTAGTGCTCGTATTCAGACATTTTTTTGTTTTTCATGTGCTTCGCATTCATAAACTTAAGAATTATAATTCTGAAGTGGATTTCTTTTTTAATAATTTATGATTATATTGCTGATGCTTTTTACTTTAAATTCATTTTCCAGTCTACCTTTCTTTGTTACATGATAGTTCTTCCTCTCTTTATTTAGTTTTCCCACCCTCCCTGGATATTATGGTTCATGCTGAGCATTTTACTTTATAATTGGTTGAGGGTGCCAGCATGCCCCCCCCCCCCAGGGGTTTGGGTTCAGCTTCTTTTGGCTTCCCTTAAAGCAGACTTCCCATTTTT
>NW_013666253.1:477823-483782 GCF_000517525.1 Limulus polyphemus
GCATTTTACTTTATAATTGGTTGAGGGTGCCAGCATGCCCCCCCCCCCCTGAGTTATGGATCGGCTTGCTTTGGCTTACCATCCAGCAGACTATCCATTTCTAGACTCTCAGCTGTTGGGGTCTATTTTACCTGTTTGGGGGATGGTCCCTAATTTTCCTGTGTGTTTAACACATGCCCAGTTTTCATGCCTTTGTTTTACCGTTACTTCACTTCTACAGTATTTATTTATCATCCATCTCATTTCTGAGGCAGTACATCGAAATCCTGAGGGTTTTTTGAGGGACAGCCTTTTCCTTATTACCTCCATGTTGGCTCATTTGTCATTCTCGGCTTTTGCTTTACATGTGTGGTTTATCTGTTGTTGGGATTTTCTGGGTCACAATGCGTCCTTGTCCCAGGTTCATTTGCTGCCCACTTATCTCAGGGACTTATGTTTGGCCTCTTTTCTTCAGCAGTATGTTTTTGACTATGTACCTGAGACTTTGGAATCACATGTGGAATCCATGCATCAACACTACCATTTCCTCTTTGGTAGCTCATTTGTTGCAGTTAGAGTTGGAACTATGACAAGCCCCTATTCTTGTTTCCCATCCTAGTCCTTCTCAGCCTTTACATGTTCCTTCTTCCAGGGGTTCCTCATTTCATTGTTTTATTTGATGTAGATGGGCATGATGCCAACAGTTCCGGTGACTACCCAGTCGGTTCCGGGTCTGGTGGGAGCTCAAGTGTGCGAAGCTGTTCCCCTTTGGTGATCTTTCACCACAAATCAGTGGGTTATACAGGTTTTATCAGAGGGACTTGCCTCAAATTTCTTTTCTCACCTCCCTTGTCTCAGGTAGCTATTTCCTTCCCTCTGCTTTGGGATCCCATCACCAGCCAGTGTCTGTCAGGGGAGGTACAAGACCTTTTGTCTCAACAGGCCATCGAACTTGTTCATTATCTTTCTCCAGGTTGTCTGTTGTCCCCAAGAAAATTGGAGACTGGCAGCCTGTAATAGATTTGTCCTACTTCAACTAATTTCTCAATCTCCTCCATTTTACCATGGAATCATTTCTCACTTTCAGGTAGGTATTTTCTCCAGGCTTGTGGATGACCAAGATGGATGTTGCGAATGTTTACTTGCATATCCCGATATATCAGCAGTCACGACCATATCTTCAGTTTGTTCATCGTGGGGTGACTTATCAGTTTTGTACATTACCCTTTGGGCTTGCTTCGGCCCATTATGTTTTTTGTCAGGTGGGCTGAGCATTTGCTCATCACCTACATGCTCTTGGGTAGTGCTTTCATCATTATATGGATGACTGGTTACTGTTAGCTCATTCCAAACAGGAGTTTGCCCGTCACACTCATCAGCTGCTCCTGGAAGTGGCTTGAGTTGGCTGGTTAATCAAATTGGAGATGTCATTCCTTTAACCTACCCAATATCTGATTCATTTGGGTGTTTTTTCAACACCTATTTCAGTCTGGCCCAACCTTCTCCACTTCGACTTCATTCGATGGAGCTTACATGTTTTCCACACTCTTACTGCTCCCTCTATTACAGCTCACGAGGTTCTATAGCTTTTGGGGATGTGGTCTTCTATAGCAGCCCTTATCCTCTTAGGTCATGCTCATATGGAGGCTCTTCAGTGGGCTCGTCATAACCAGTGGAATTTTGCACGGGATCCTTTGAAGGCTCTTATTACCCTTCCTCCTACCCTAGTTGATGATCTGCAATGGTGGTTGGGCAGGAACCACACATTGGCAGGTGTTTTGCCTCTTCCTTCTCCTCCAGATTTACATATTTTCATAGATGCATCCCTTCAGGGATGGGGGCATGGGTCAATCAACAGGAGACTTTGGGGTGTTGGTCTGTGGCCAAGAGGTCTTATAATATCAACACCCTGGAGCTTCTAGCTGTATGTTGGGCTTTGGTTCATTTCTTTTATCTGACCAGAGATTGTCTGGTAATGATTCATACTGGCAATTCTATAGTGGTTACTTATCTCAATTACTAGGGTGGCACCTTGTCTTGATCCCTATGTTTTCATACATTGGATTTTTTTGGGGGGGCCCACATGCAAGATATTCATATCATTGTGTGTCATGTTCTAGGTGCTTTCAATCTTGTTGCAGTTTATCTCTCCCGTCCAGGCAAGATCTATCCAATGGAGTGTTTTCTCAATCCAGTGACTTTGCCTTCAGTAGATGCCTTTGACATGTCCCTCAACCATAAATTACATCTGTTTTGGTCTCCGGTCCCTCATCCTCTCACTCTGGCTGTTGATGCTTTCAGTCAGGATTGGACCACAAATACCTATATGTTTATCCTCCCATTTGACTTCTTCACCAAGTGATTTGGATCATTCATACTACTACGTGTGAAGTCCTTCTGATTGCTCCTTACTGGCTGGCTCAGCCATGGTTTACGCAGCTTCTCCAGCTCTAACTTACCCCTCCACTACCTCTTCTTCTGTCTCCCTCACTTTTTCATCAACCTCACTCACAGGTGCTTCATCCAGCTTTTCTTGTTCTCTGTCTTCATGCTTGGTTTTTATCTGATTTCACACTGAAACAACTATACTGTAATTACACTATAACCACACTGACTCCTACCCTATCACGACTCCTACCCTATCACTGAAACAACTATACTGTAATTACACTATAACCACACTGACTCCTACCCTATAGTATGATTATAGTGTAATTACAGTATAGTTGTTTCAGTGATAGGGGTAGGAGTCAGTATGGTTATAGTGTAATTACAGTATAGTTGTTTCAGTGATAGGGGTAGGAGTCAGTGTGGTTATAGTGTAATTACAGTGTAGTTGTTTTAGTGATATGAAGGGAGTGTTTTTTAGGAGGGATTCCACACACTTATTTTTACATACTTCTGGGATTCCACCCACCCCTCTAACACGGTAATTCTTTACTGTATGTGGTACCTTTGTTATTTTCCTCACTGTTGCGAAAAATACTGTTTAGCTCATTAAACTATATTTTATGATTTGAAACTGTAAAAATGTATTTCTTGAGCTCAAACACTCTATGTTAGGACACACATCATTGCTATAGTATTTGAAAGCCTTTTCATCTTCAGAAATAGGATGTCAGCAAAACTTAGGAGTTATTTGTCAACCAAAACTTATCAGTATGAAATTTCATGTGTTACGCTTGTTGTAATCAGTCTTCTGAACTATCGACATTTTTTTATTCCTATGTATTTCAGATTAAAAACATTCAAATCTGAGTTGCAAGAAAATATTATACATATTGCAAGCTATCAGAAAATGATAGTGGTTGAAATATACTAAGATCTGTGTATAGAACTTTAGTGTAAAAATATATTTATTAAAGTAATTGTTTGGTATGTAGAGTTTTCTTTCAGATTTTCATATTAGAGCAACAATAAACAATAAAAACATAAATTTAAAGAATGATTTCTGGTTTAAGTAGTTTAAGTGATGAGATGAAATCACTTTGATTTGTTCGAAATGGAAAAAAGTAAGAAATGATGTTTTTTATTCAGATTTAAGATTGGTTTTGAAATTGATCAGCTAATAGCTAAGAAATGTTGAGTCTGTGAGCTGCAGTAGGGAATTGATTGTCAATCTTTAGCATTGTCAGCCTTGAAAACTTAAGTGCAGACATATTCTTGGGCAGAGTTTATTTTCAGTTAAAGTAATTAATGTTTAGAACAATTTTCTTGCTTTAGTGATTTGTGTTTAATAATATTTGAGGATTTGTTTGAACAATGTTTCTGTTTTTTTTATAGAATTTAGAGACCTAAGTGGGCTGATTGACTTTTAATTCTTGTATTGGATCTCTAACTTTATAAAAATTAATATAAAAACACATCTTATCAAAGCTTGGAGCTTTTACCCATTTTGGTCTGTAATTCAGCCATAAAAAGCTGGTTTTTTAGTTCTTATGGTATCACAAGCTTTTTAATATAATTAAATTCATTTATTCATAGTTAAATAAATGTAATATTTCATAATATTGGAAGTTTTCATGCACACATACATACATATATATATATATATATACATACAAATTAAAATTTTCTGAAGAGGAGTGATCTAGTCTTCCAGTTGTAAATGACTAAAATAAAAAATGTGTATGATGCCATGTGTGTTAAACATTTATGATGTCTTATTGTTTTACGGCTTTTTGTCTGTAATTTTCTGAGTTTGATTTCACTCAAAAACCATACATGAGGAACACATGCTTATTTTACATCTTAGCTATCAGTTATTTAAATAGAACCTTTAACATGGATCATTTCATTTTATTTAAAACAACTTTTGGTAGAAATAATTCTAGTACACATTGAGTAATGATTAGATAGCTATCAATTACAATGTATTGGCAACATATTGATATTCCATGACAGAACACATGTGTTAAATATCTCTAACAAATGCTAGTTGAGGTCTCTTCTTTTTTTTCTTTTAGAAGTGAAGCTATTAATGACACACAAATTGGTTTATTAGAATATTGTAAACTAAATTATATATAAGAATAAGAATTTTTTTATAACTATACAGCTCTTATATGTGGTATATTGATTAGACTTATTTGAAAAGCCAGTTATTAATTATGTTTCATACATAACTTTTATAAGTGCTAATGTCAAAACCTTGAAAACAGTAGGAGTAGGTTTTTTTAACATCTGTATGTTATACTTGCATGAACATTTGGGGATGATGCTGCTTGATTGATATATATAGGAATATATGAAAAACTAGATGACCTACTTTTTTTATAAACTACTGATTAATGGTTTCAAAGGAGCACGAAGCTGAGACTTGAGATATTTCAGGAACCAGATCTTTCTAGTTCAATGAGTTTTTGAGACCCTTGATTGATAATATTTTTGAGCTGTATACATGTTACGTACAGTGGAGAGCAAAGAGAAGAAATGTAGAGATTGTAGTCGATCAATATCATTGGTTACCGTGGTAACTAGGTCAGTGTTTCCATATTGATTTAGCTTACTAAGGAAACTTCTCTGTTGATCCAAGTAATGTGTGGTGTGTGAGTATGTAAAACATCAACAGTTATTTGAAGCTTTTATTTTGTTTTTTACCAACTTGCTTTGCAGTTTTGTTGACTTTCTAATAGAGAAGAGGCGTAGAAATAGATGTACAATGTAAAAAACCAAAACAAACCATTCATATTGATCTGGTTAATCAAATCATTTATTTTACGGGGTTTTTACAATTCTAACATTTTATTGAAAAATTTTATTTGAAGGTGATAATTAAAAACACAAGCTCATAAACTATGGTGTAACTTATAAACTTTCCAAGTACTCATCTAAGCTATAATTTTGCTCCTAAAAATATGTTCATAGCCATTATTAAGCCTGTAGTAGTCTGATTTTTTAAAAAATTGCCTTACTTAATTTATTGCATAATTTTAACTGTGCTAAAACATTACACACCAGTACATTTCTAGTTTTAGTACATCTATATAATAATGCATTTTTAGTTTTAGTGTTAGTATAAGGCAGCAAATATTTCTAGTTTTTGTGTGGGTCTAGAGAAGAACATTTCTGATTTTGATTGTGGGTATAGAGCAATACATTTCTAATTGTATTGTGAGTTTTGTGCAGTTTATATCTAGTTTAGAGTGGATGTACCATTTTCTGATTTAATATGGGTATACAACAGTTAATTTCTAGCTTAGTGTGAGAATGCAGCAGTTCATTTTTTAGTTTAGTGTTGGTGTATAGTAGGTTTGTTTGTTTGTTTTCAATTTTGCGTAAAGCTACACGAGGACTATTTGCGCTAGCCGTCCCTAATTTAGCAGTGAAAGACTAGAGAGAAGGCAGCTAGACATCTCCTCCCACAGCCAGCTCTTGGGCTACTCTTTTACCAACGAATATTGGGATTGTCCGTCACATTATAATGCCCCCATGGTTGAAAGGGGCAAACATGTTTGGTGTGACTGGGATTCTAACCCGC
>NW_013666253.1:484017-487292 GCF_000517525.1 Limulus polyphemus
CAAACATTTTTGGAGTTACTGAGATTCTAACCCTCGACCTTCAGATTGCGAGTCGAGCACCCTAACCACCTGGCCATGCCAGTCCCGTACAGTAGGCCATTCTAGTTAATGTATGTATGCAGCAGTACATTTGTATGTGTAAAAATACAATAGTTCACTTCTAGTTCAGAAATGCTATTCACCTCTTTACAGAACAAACAGCTAATACCTTGCACCACTGCCTAAAATTTTTTGCACATATACTAAGCTTTTCAACAAAACTTCCATTTGTACACATAATAGTGTGTATTTTGTTGTTTTTCTCATCATTATTTTCTTGATTTCAAAGAAGAAAGATATAGATTTTTAAAATGATTTCAGCTGAAGCTTCTGGTACAAATTATTATATTTTTGTATGTTACTGTGATTTCTACTTTTAATCAAATTACAAGATTTTGGGATGTATGTTCTAGAGAATATGACAGGAATATCATTAACTCAGTGTTCAGGTTTCAGCGGAAGTCAATAATTAATTTCAATTTAGTCAATACAAAAATTACCAAGGCCCTAAGTAACATGGACATATCTGATCTATTGAAAAATAATAACAAGGGAAAACTAATAATATCAATACTTTCCATGAATTCAATTTTATGTATCTAATTGAATACAAATTCTTGTACCCATGTTTGTGAAACCTCCCAAGGTCCAGACTATTCTTTATAGGAGCTGTCTCTGACTGTGAGCAGTGTAACCATAATTTTACATCATTGTACAATATAGGTATACTCTTTTTGTCTTTCAAGGTTCACACCTTGAATGTGGAAATGGTGCTTTTCACAAGACTGCTTCAGCAGCTGTAATGCTACTTCCATGCAAAAAAGAAACAAAAAACACAACACTTGGTATGGTTCCCTGTTCTTACACCTGACCATCTCTTGCTGTCCATATTCATGGTAAGCCATTGCAAGTTCTTTCAGTATGGTATCTTATGCAGGTGTCAGATTATTCTTGTCAGTCTTTGCACCTTTAGGGTGTTCTACCCTTTGCACATCCCCCCCCCCCTCCATTTTCTTATAGTGGAGTGGGAGAACCCTTTCTTCTCTAGTTTAACCTCCTGTAGAAGTTGATTTGAGTCAGTGTAATCTCAGTGGTTTAAGACTAAGTGGATGCACCTCTTAATCAGAAGTATGGCAAGGGTGTCTATCTGGGAGTGTATTACAAGCTACCCCTGCATTAAGAACCAGATCATTCTTGGTAGTTGTGACCAACCAGATGGATCTTGCATTCTCCTTGAGATGCAGGTCTGGAATTATTTGCCTCTGTACCTGCTTGTACCAATAAATATATCATGCAAAGTATTTCTTGTGTACTGTATGGCTTGATTTATTGCCCTAACCATGTTACACATTTGTGCCAACCCCATGAAATATAAAGGCTGATTGACCAGACTTTACCTTCTACACACTTTTCAACTTTAACACCACCATGCATGAGGTCCTTTTAACATTATCTTTCTGCATTACCACTTGTATTGGGTGAAGATTATTCCCTTATTGAGATGGGTAAAGTCTCCCATGCAATAGGCCTCCATTTTTTCTGCCATAGTGTGTGTGTGACATACTCCATGAGTTTTTACTTTTCTGTCTTTATATTCTCAGAAGGAAGCTCATCATTTTGATCCCTCTACCATCTTTTCAATCTGAGACTGGGCATTTGTTCTGTGGAGAGGTTGGTAGCATTTCTAAAATTGATGATTTCCTTACCTGAAAATACATTTCAAATAGATACTCGCCTGTCCACAGAATTATCCATCCTTCTTCCACACTTTCAGAGTGCCTCTTTGGGTATACACAAAATGCTCATAGGGAGTACTGCACATGAAGAATGTGTTGCCCTGCTAATAGTGTAATGCTGATTGCATCATTGACTAATGTAGCACATGGTATTATGTTTAGGGTGGAAGATTTATTCAAAGGCTTGGTACATGCACACAATTTTTTTTACCAGTGGTGCAAGGTATTAGCTATTTATTCTATGCAGAGGTGAGTACCTATTTGAAAGACATTTTCAGGTAAGGAAATGTTAACTTTAGTGTGGGCATGAAGTAGTTCATTTCTAGTTTAGTGTGGGCATACAACAGTTCATTTCTAGTTTAGTATGTATTGATAGCAGTTCATTTCTAGTCTAATTTAAGTATATATCAGTACAGTACATTTTTTGCATGAGCATACAGCAGTTAACTTTTTAGTTTTAGCATGGGCATTCAGCAGTTCATTTTTAGTTTAATATGAGTTATGCAGAAGTTCATTTTTTCTTTAATGTTGGCATAAATTAGTTCATTGTAATTTAATATGTGTATGCAGCTGTTCATTTGTATTTTAGTGTGAGTATAGCAGTTGTTCACAGTGCATTGTGGGCATACAGTAGTTTGTGTCTAATTTAATCTGGGCAAACAACATCTGTATTATAGTTTAGTGTAGGAATACAGCATCTGATTTCTAGTTCAGTGTGAATGTACTTTAATTAATTTTTAGTGTTAATGTGGGCATAAAGTAGTTGGGAATTCATTTCCAGTTTAGTGTGGGAATACAGCATTGATTTCTAGTTTAGTGTGGGAACACAGCATCTGATTTCTAGTTTAGTGTAGTCATATAGCAGTTAATTTATATTGGGCACTATAAATAATGAACTGCACTAGTATATGATGCAATCAATAATAGACTATACTCCTTCACCAATAAGAGGATGATACATCTTCCTTGCTCAGTACTGTATTTGAGTATATATCAGTTGGTTTGTAGTTTACTGTGGAATGCAGCAGATCATTTGTACCTGTATTCTGGGTTTACAGGATTTCATTTCTTGTTTGATGTGGGTAAGCAGCAGATCATTCGTACTTGTATTCTGGGTTTACAGGACTTCATTTCTTGTTTGATATGGTATGCAGCAGATCATTTGTACCTGTATTCTGGGTTTACAGGATTTCATTTCTTGTTTGATGTGGGTAAGCAGCAGATCATTCGTACTTGTATTCTGGGTTTACAGGACTTCATTTCTTGTTTGATATGGTATGCAGCAGATCATTTGTACTTGTATTCTGGGTTTACAGGACTTCATTTCTTGTTTGATATGGGTATGCAGCAGATCATTTGTACTTGTATTCTGGGTTTACAGGATTTCATTTCTTGTTTGATGGTGGGTAAGCAGCACGATACATTTGTACGTTGGTAGTTCGTGGGTTTACAGGACTTCAGTTTCTTGTTTGATATGGGTATGCAGCAGATCTATTTGTA
>NW_013666253.1:487313-493078 GCF_000517525.1 Limulus polyphemus
CATTGTACTTCGTAGTTTCTGGTTTACGTAGGAGTTCACTTTCTTCTTTCGTTATGGTAGTGCAGCAGATCATTTGTACTTGTATTCTGGGTTTACTAGGACTTCATTTCTTGTTTGATATGGGTATGCAGTCAGATCATTTGTACTTGTATTCTGGGTTTACAGGATTTCATTTCTTGTTTGATGTGGGTAAGCAGCAGATCATTTGTACTTGTATTCTGGGTTTACAGGACTTCATTTCTTGTTTGATATGGGTATGCAGCAGATCATTTGTACCTGTATTCTGGGTTTACAGGACTTCATTTCTTGTTTGATATGGGTAAGCAGCAGATCATTTGTACTTGTATTCTGGGTTTACAGGACTTCATTTCTTGTTTGATATGGGTATGCAGCAGATCATTTGTACCTGTATTCTGGGTTTACAGGACTTCATTTCTTGTTTGATATGGGTATGCAACAGATCATTTTAATGTGGGCATGCAATAGTTCATTTCTACTTTAGTTTGTGTGGACAACAGTTCATTCCCATAAAAATTGATGCTTTTATAGGTGTCTGTAATTATCCTCTGTATTCCTTTATTGTTGGCCAGTTTAATTTTGTTAAATTAACTTTTCCGTTCTCTGTTCTTTACTTACATAGTTTTCTTGGGGAAAACCTTGTAATATTTGTTTGGAGACAAAGCTATGGAACTTTGTAATTCATAACAAAATGCATTTATTACTGAATTAATTTATTTAAAATGATTTTTTTCCCTTTCAGGTAATGCTACCTCAAGATGGCTACAAGTATTAGATTATACAAGATTGTAACTACTCTGCTGTCTAGTCAAATGTTTGGAGAACTCTACAGAAAGAACTGCACACTCAGTATTTTGTTATTTTGGTTTTGAGATTAAATAACAGTGAAGATAAGAATTGGAGTCAACAAGTTAGTAAGTTAAACTTTGAAATTTACCTTCTGGTCTGTTCAAAATGGCATCAAGTTGTTTAGACTTAAGAGCAAATGGGAGTTCATATGTTGGTACAATCACAAGAGAAGAAGCTATTCAGTATTGGCGGTCCCACAGGCGCACCAAGAGTGCAGGAAGCAGCACATCACGAGATCTCTCTCTTTACACCAGCATGGGTCTTTACAGTCATCATGTCAACACTCGTATGGTCAAGACAGAAACTGTAATTGGTGATTTCATGTCGCATTACAAAATTACTGACTCTTCAAATGCTATCACACATGAAGTCATTAAACTTTCCGAAAAAACTGAACACCTTTCTTTAGAGCTGAGGGGTGAAGGTATGTATTGTAGTTATTGATAGTTCTTTAAATGTGTCATTTAAACCTTTGCTGATAACTTACTAGTTAAGTTTAGTTGTCTTTTCTTAGTAAATACTAGTGATCTGATTATTATTTTTTCATCAATTAGGTGACCCACTTGAGAGAGAATGTGGCATTTTAAACCTCCGTCCACATTGCTTGCAGCCATTTGCTAGAATTCGTGTTTTTATCTTCTTGTCTTGTGTTCTAGTTACTGTGCAACAGGCTCTTTCTTCTGGATATTTTAACAGGTGAGTATAATATAAAATGTGATTTGTATGTAACTCTAACACATTTAGTTAAAATGTAATAACTATTTGATGTCTCTTTAGTGCAGGAACACAGCATCTGTTTTCTAGTTTAGTGTGGGAATACAGCATCTGATTTGTAGTTTAATGTGGGAATACAGCATTTGTTTTCTAATTTAGTGTGGGAACACAGCATCTGTTTTCTAGTTTAGTGTGGGAACACAGCATCTGTTTTCTAGTTTAGTGTGGGAACACAGCATCTGTTTTCTAGTTTAGTGTGGGAACACAGCATCTGTTTTCTAGTTTAGTGTGGGAACACAGCATCTCTTTTCTAGTTTAGTGTGGGAACACAGCATCTGTTTTCTAGTTTAGTGTAGTCATATAGCAATTCATTTATAGTGGGCACTATAAATAATGAACTGTACTAGTATATGATGCAATCAGTAATAGACTATACTCCTTCATCAATAAGAGGATGATACATCTTCCTTGCACAGTACTTTAGTTTATCCACTTCATTTTTACCATGTTCTGATCTGACCTCCACTTTTGTCTTTCAGTATAGCTCTATTGCTTGTAAATGAATCATCACATTGCAGGTGAACAACACAGGTGTATTCCCTCACAAAGTGACAAGGTAGCAGATTGTTTGCATTTTGTACATTTAATGTCTTCTTCTTGTTTTTTTCTGTTACAGTTTTTTTTATTTAGAACATTCTAATCATCTCCCCATAAAATAGATATTTAATATCTTGTGCCACATCCAAAATGTTTTTGCTTATGCACCAAGCTTTTGAAGGAGATCTCTTCTTCCTCTTCAGATCAAAGTTCCACCCAGAGTCTCTGATTTCCTTGATAATTTCTTTTATGGAAGTTGTGTCCAGTCTCTAATGAAGTTAATATAAACTTTGTCATAGCTTTCTCTCTGCTGCTATGGCATCAGCCTATAGAGAATGTTAACATTGATTTTCAGTACCACCTGGAATGCATCTTAGTTTATACTTTGACATATACATTTCCTTTCTTTATCACGCATCCTTGTGTAACTCCTCATATGCATTCATTAGATGTTCCCAACTTTTCATCATATTGCATGTATGTATATCATACATGGAAGTTTATAAAACTATATTTCTCATTTTTTGAAGCATTTGAATATAGCATAAAATGGCTCAAAATGCTGCAAATGCTTCACAATGCTGACTGGAGGCACTTTGATGGTGAGTAATGTTATGCTATTGTGCTAATGGTTGATTCCATTCTAATTTTTTTATCTGACGTTTAGTATTTACAGCCTTCTCCTATAGTTTCTGCTGAGCCTGCCATGTCTTTTGACAGTTTTTACCAGCTCTTTTCACCCTTTTCTTCTATTGATTGTAATCTCCCCATTGAAGCTCAGCTGACCCTACCTTCATTCTTCTCTGCACTGATATCTCAGGTATGTGACATACCTTATCTTACTTTAGTTGTTTCTGCTGGCTCACAGACTGCTTTGCTTCCTGAGCCTTCATCCTCAGACTTTCTTATTTTTCCCCCTCATCTGATATTTGCATTCATATCAACTTTATTCTGTTTCAACTTCATGTTAACTCCTGGTTGCCATGTCCTCCCCAACCTCACAAATCCTATTCTTTGACCTACAGTGAGAATCTTTCCCTTTTCCTCAAACTTCCAACCTTTGAATCTTTTCTTCCAACTTGAATATATCTTCCTTTCATATTTTGTCTCTCTCTTATCATCAATCTACTGGCCACCATTTTTTGCTTGCTCAGATTCTTCTCTATCTTTTCTTTTTTCACCATCTGTATATCATTTGCAACACTCTTTGCTGGGTTTCCCTCCTTGCCCTTCATTGACCACCTTCACCTCTTGGTAATCCAGGAGCCTTTTATCTCTTCCACCTTTAAGGTCAATTTTACATCAGTCTTGGCTGTCCATCTTTCACCAAAATGTGCCATACCCTTATCTTCACATGTGATTATTGTCTGGTCCATTGTAAGATGGGTAGCTTTTTCTCACAGTGTAGACTGTTTTTCTTGCTAACTGTTGTTGGCCATCGAACCTTAGACTAGCAGCTCATGTGGATAGTAAATTCATGCTGGTCCATTTGTTACTTCCTTTTTCATGTCATCTGACTCTTTGTCATCTCACTTCTTTTTTTACCTCACTTTTTGAGATGGCTCATCTGTTTCTATGCTTACCAATTACAGAGTGACTTTGTTGATGACCTTTGGCCTTTGCTCTGGATGTTTTTCTTTTCTTTCTCTGTTTCTTATAAACTTCTTCTGGGCCTTTCTAATCACTTGTCCTCTTCATCCAGTTCTTCCTCTGGACTGGAACCTCTGCTTAGTTCTCAGGGCTTTTACAAGTCCTCTGTTTGAAACTTGACAACCTCTTCCTTGTATTATCTTTCTCATAAAATATATATCTTCTTATTTCTTGCAGGAGACGTTGCTTTGATCTTGTTTCCTTAGATGCATCCCATACTCTTTTTATCACAGATACAGGTTGAGTTTATTCCCAAACTACTACTTCCTTCTCAAGACTTGCTCTGCCCATAAAGGAAATCAGATTTTTTCCCCTTTCACCCTCTATTCAGTTTCTTCTCTGTGTGTTGGTACAGACCTTGATCATCTACTTTATCCTGTTCAGGCAGTATGCTGTTATCTCATTTGCACAGTTCCCTTTAGAGACAATCAATATCATCATCTTTTTTTTGCCATGGGATTCCTCTTCTTCTTAAGATTTATTTCTTTCCACTTTGACTAGATAGGTTAAAGAACTCATCTAACTTGTATATTCCTGCATGAGTGATGATTTTTTCTTCATTTTGATCTCATCTCTTATCAAGTTTATCATCTCACAGCTTATCTAGTCTTTGTCCATTTATGTCTCCTTATTGAAATCTTATAAGCAGGGAAATGGATATCCTGGACACATTTGTATCATACTATATACACCACATTGCAGTTTTATCTGTCTCTGGGGTTCGTCTCCCTCCAGTCTTCCAAGAGGCTCTAAGGAGATGAGTTGTTGACAGTTTCTTTTCATTAAAGTATTGCCTTTTAGCCACAAGAACAAATGTACAAACACAAACAATACCAATACATGAACAGACCAGAAAAAACGAAACCCACCAAGTGTCTGATGCTGCCTCACAGTGAATACTTTTTGTATCACAAAATTTGAGTAGGGGATGCCAGAAAGTGTTAAGCCCCTCTGCCCTTACCAGTACTCACCAAGATGTGATTTTCTTTAAAACTACTTCATGGTATATATTTATTTATTTATTACCCTCCCAGCCATAAAGGATATTAAAAAAAATTATTGGTTACACAACCACACCACAACACAGCTTCTGCTGTCCCTATTTGTGGTAATTATGCAAGTGAGATGATTCATGTTCAGTCCATGCACCTTTCTCATGTTCTCCGCTATGTGAATTCCTCATTAGGTTCTTATCTAGTAGAATGTGAGAGCTCTTGCCTCTCTATTCTCAAGCCATTGGAGGGTGTTAATATGGAGAGTTCTCTTTCAGAGTGTAATATCATTAGTAGATTTGCCTATTGATCCAAAGCAGGTCAAGAAGTCAACTTGGAAGAGTTGTACAGGCTACCCTCAACACTAAGAGTTCTTCTTGGGATGCAGTTCTGGTATGATTCATCCCTGAAGTTGCATATTCTTGTAAGTATTTCAACAGTGGGCACATATATTAGCTATCTGTTTAGTGGAGAGGTGAGAATCTATCTCAAATACATTTTCAGGTAAGGAAGATGTTGACTTTTAAAACTAATTTCATACTTTTTGCTTACATGTAGTGTTCTCTCATCATACTTAAGATAATGCATAGACCTTTCACACAGATGGTTCTCAGCTGAAACTTGAAAAGATGATCACACTACTGCATCTTCTATTTCCCTTAGTGTAGGCTTTTATTTTGGTAACATAACTTTTTTGAGTTTACAATACCTTGTTCTCCATCTCTACTATGAGTTGGCAGTGCTTCCATTTATTAACAAACAAGAAAAAATCAAGTTCCCATTATAATATGTATGTTTAATTCTTATAGTGGAGTTGTAAGCTGCGAATTCAATATTTATTAAACCTTTTTTATATGGATTTCTGCATGTATGTATTAGGTCGTCAAGAAATTAATGTCGCGTTTTGGAACACTTTCATTAACCACCCCCCAAAAAAGTACATCA
>NW_013666254.1:0-1594 GCF_000517525.1 Limulus polyphemus
GTTTTATCCGTAGTACAAACTTCCTTTCGTTAATACTTGAAGTTCTCAGAGGAGAAGAAAATACTTTAGAAAATACACACTTGAGCCTCTATACTAAAAAGAAATGTAATTACCTTGAACTGGATCAATCTTCTGCTGTTTCTAAGGTAATCCCGGGTTTGCACTCTGGTGTAGCAGTGACTTTCCTTTGTTCTAGTTAATAGCTACTAAAAACGATCCTGGTAGATATACTTGCTACACTTTTCCGGAATATTCCCTTTTCGACACTCATTTTTTTGGTTGAAGCGTTCTTAACCGGTTTCTTGGTAAACAAAAAATAAACTAAATATCGAATATACTAATAGAACTTACCGAAGAAAAAGGATAACAAATAATAAAGTCACTGAAGAAATTCACCAAAGATATGTATATATGTGCCATGAAATAGGAGGAATTGTGTAGTATCATTTCTTACCCACAGTTTTATGTCTATCGCTTTAGGCTCAAGCTTTGAGGTAGACTTCGGCTGAACATATAATATTACACAATTAATTTCCACCCCGCCGACACTATGAATGGATGTTTGGATTAGGCGAATCCTATTATAAACACCCAGACAGAAGTGACTATAATAATGACTCTAAAGGAGCTCTACGTCCACAGATCAGTCTAACACATGCGCCGGAGACTGGCAGAGAAAAACGTGAATACTAATCACCTATCTAATGAGTTCGGAATGCAAATGACCAAAAGCCACAACTTCAGGGAATGAGTTATACTGGATAAGCTACTGTGTTGAATTTAATTTATGATCTGGTAACTGTCAAGAACTTGGTTCGTATATTTTTTTAATGTTTGAAGTTGATTAGCTGAACTAACTGAGCATATATGCAGAGAAACGATGATATAGATTAGATCAAAGGAGAGAATGTGTTAATCATAACAACTCTTGCAAGATACCAACAAACACGCACACTTCTATAGGATGGATTTAGTAAATGATCCAAATACCCACTTAGTAAGGCACGGTGGGTGAATCAGAAATATAGTTAAGCTCTGTTAAAGTACATTTAGTCATGGCTAAGTTATGTTGAAGAGATAAGATGGGGAAAATTTGATGTTAGGCTTAAAAAGACATACTGTACATTGTAATTGTAAGCTTTTTCACCATAGTGGAATATATTACATTTATTGATGTGACATTGTGGTTTTCCCTAGTAAATATGGATCTACCTATTTACATGGTGGATATATTACATTTATTCGATGTGACATTGTGGTTTTCCCTAGTAAATATGGATCTACCTATTTACATGGTGGATATATTACATTTATTGATGTGACATTGTGGTTTTCCCTAGTAAATATGGATCTACCTATTTACATGGTGGATATATTACATTTATTGATGTGACATTGTGGTTTTCCCTAGTAAATATGGATCTACCTATTTACATGGTGGATATATTACATTTATCGATGTGACATTGTGGTTTTCCCTAGTAAATATGGATCTACCTATTTACATGGTGGATATATTACATTTATCGATGTGACATTGTGGTTTTCCCAGTAAATATGGATCTACCTATTTACATGGTGGATATATTACATT
>NW_013666254.1:1841-49493 GCF_000517525.1 Limulus polyphemus
TTTATGATTGTGACATTGTGGTTTCCCTAGTAAATATGGATCTACCTTACTTTACATGGTGGATATACTTACATTTATTGATGTGACATTGTGGTTTTCCCTAGTAAATATGGATCTACCTATTTACATGGTGGATATATTACATTTATCGATGTGACATTGTGGTTTTCCCTAGTAAATATGGATCTACCTATTTACATGGTGGATATATTACATTTATCGATGTGACATTGTGGTTTTCCCTAGTAAATATGGATCTACCTATTTACATGGTGGATATATTACATTTATCGATGTGACATTGTGGGATTTTCTAATTACCCTAAATCCCCTTATTTGCTTAGTGTGAAATGTTACATATATTGATGTGAAGTTGTGATTTTCTTTAGTTACATTAGGTCATCGTATACTGACGTAGTGGTATATGTTACATTAATCTATGTGACTTTGTAATTTATATTAGTTACCATAGATCCATGTACTTACACGGTGGAATATGTTACATTCATTCATTAATGCGACATTGTGGTTTTCAACAATTACCCTATAAATCACCGTATCTACATATATATATGATGTTATATCCGTACACGTATTTAGTTCATAATGTCAATGTTACCTTTAAGTTTTTTTGTTTTTTTTACCTTTTACGTTGTGTTATAACAATTACATTAGGGTATATAAATTTTTATAACTCATTATTGTTTTATACACACACAGAGATACCATTACTTGTATATATATGCATACACAGGTTGTCCGAAAAGTCTGGAACAATAGGCATTTCAACGCATTTTTAAGAATGTGTTTCACATGCTGTTCTTATAATTCGAAACAAGTTTGGAGTAACAGCAGGATTAACTCGACCTTCTCATGCTTTGACAGCACCATAATCAGTAACGTATGTGAAATTAAGAAAAACTACAAATCACCTATGGTTCCAGACTTTTCGGACACCCTGTATAATGAAAAAAAAAACCAAAAAGAAAAACAAACAGAAGAATGTAAAGGTGATAAATAAACAAAAAACTAGCTCTCTATTAGAAGTTAAGAATTCAATTGTAGAAGACCCAAGAGTTCCTGTATTTTCTGTTCTTTCTAAGATTCATAAGCCGGACAATCCTGGTAGACCCATAGTTTCAACATTCATCTGCCTTACTAAACTCACCTCTTGTTACCTCGATTCCATTCTTAGTTCAACAACTACCCACAGAAAAATGCGACTTTTGAACCTGAATCAGATTCTATAATTTTATTCACACTTGACATAACCTCGCTGTATATCTCCATATCACACGAAGATAAAATACGACATATCTTGACAAAAGGGATCCCCTCCCAACTGAAATCCTGATCAGATTAGCAGAATTTGTTGATTCGTGTAGCAATGGAAACCAAATGAGTCTCTACTATGTTGGTTAAGTTGAGGAGTGCATGTTTCGTAACTATACAGATGATTTCCCAGCTTTAAAATATAGGTATGTTGATGATGATTTTGTCTTAGCTACATACATTAATCATAGACTCTATCTTTTTCTTGAGTACGTTAAATTCTTTCACCCATCACTCCGATATTCAGCTTATATTTCCCACTAAACTACCCTGTTTCTTGACATAAAAGTTTCCGTGACTAATGGTAGACATCTCGTGACATCTGTACACTACAAACTGACGGACACATACATAGCTACTTACATTTCCACTCTCAATAGAAACTTTCCCGCATCATAGCTCATCAGATTACATGGGTTCTGCAGACCAAGATTATATCAGCAAATCTATCAAGGTGCTCCATATATACATATATACAACAAATGTTCAAATTGAGTTTTTCAGAAATTGTCCGTCTTAAATCATACCAGTAATTCTGACACCAGTACACGGGGCAACTTTCAGATTCCAATGACACGTGTCCAACATCCTTCAGCCAACACACTTCTTCTGCCATGGATCATAAAGGTATTCCCATTACATTTATGTATAGCCCATTAAACAAACTATCATCGTATGTTACTTGGAGACTTCCGAACGACATAAGCCATCAATATTGAAATTGGTAAGCAAAATTGTCATAGGAGAAGATGCAACACCTCACCCCTTACATTAATTATAGAACATCTGTTGAGGGCCCTAACTCACCTTATTCAAATTATTTGTTTAAAATGGTATTTTCAGTTGTTCCTAGCAACTGCGTTTTATACGTTTTGTTTATACTTTTTTAATCGCATTTTTATTTTCTTGGTTCTAATCAGTAGCTCGTTATTTGGTCTTTAGTTTTATTATATTATCATTTAAATCTTGTGTTTCTATCTTCCATAATATTATTTTCTTTTATATTGTATGTCCATTCCAAACATCATGCAGTAGCTTATCGTTCACCAACAGGCTTATTTCAGGCTTAAAAGGAGCATTTCCTTGAAATATCACCAAGAAAATAAACATAAACCTAAGATTATGTATATATATATATATATATATATATAGAGATTTCTATTATACGAAGCTCGTCGTTTTATAACTGTATATTTTTAAAGTTTCGTTTAATTTCTTTCAAGCTATTAGGTAAATAAATCAAGAGATACTAGAACATTTTGCTTCAGGAGCGACTACTCCTTTAGGTAAAAGATTTAAAAATCTAAACGTGATCTAAATGACTTCCGCAGCCCCAAGAGAAGTCAGCTTCCAGTAGCTGTAAAGGAAGAGAAACTTTAAATTAACTACATTAGTCTATCATCAAACTAAGTCAACACCTGCGCTTTATGGTAACAGCAGGTGATGTTGTGATCTCTTGTACGAGCTCAGTGCTAATGTTCACCCAGCGGAGAAGCAAATTTTCAAGTACTGAACATTTTTTTTTCTAAAGAAACATGCAGTTTATGGAATAATTCTGTCATAGACAACAGATGGCGCCACAATTGATTTAAGTATTTACAATTTTTAAGAACGTGTACAAATAACAACTGCTTATTGAAATTCTAGTAACTAAACACTTGGCAAGTTTACGGGAAAACGCTATAAGTGGTTCATATTTTATAACAATACGCTAGTCAAAACACCGGTTGATGTCATCAGTTACTATTAACTATTAAAGTTACAAAAAAACTAGTGTTATTGCTTCAGTTTTTGACAAGTAAAACCAGAATAGTGAATGTTTATCACCAAAGATAGTGGCAGAAAAAAAAGATCATCTTATATTGCTTCTTGCAGGTTTGCTTATTCCAAAATAAACAAACTTACACAAATGTTGCGCACAATGTTGAACTGAAAGACCAAAGGAAAGATAACTAGTCAATAGCACTAACTTCTAACTAACCCTTGATATACTCTTGTGTGACCAAATAGTGGGACATGATCGTCATCAAGGTGTGGAGCACATATTTTTTATAAACCATGAATCCTCGGATTCACAGTCCAAGAACTCTAACCCCAAGATCATGCCTGCACACCGTTTGTAAGAATCTTTTAACAAGTTTGTTTGTAATTAAGCACAAAGCTACACAATGGGCTATCATTTAACAAACAAAACCTGTACATTTTTGTATCACCAAGAAATTGAAATTTTATAATATATTCCATCTTAAAAAGTTTCATATTTTAATTTTTAACCAAATGGTGAGTAAATGACGGTTGTTGTTGTAGATAATTAGAATAGTTATGAGTCTTTACGTTACAGAATCTGTTAGATACAGCCGTTTCTACCTTACATATATGTTGCAAAGGGAGGGATAAATGAAGCAAAATAAATAAATCTTTTCTTGATAGAGTTCATTTTCATATGCATAGAATGATGTATTTTCTATTTTCACAACTTATACGACAAAAATTTAATGAATATTGAAATGGTAGGTATTTTTGCACATATATGATTCGTGGTATATAGCACCATTTGAGTTCATATTTTACTGTATCTTTCAAGAAATTTGATTGTAAACTATAGCACGCTTACTATTCAGTATTAGAAGATATTACATGTAAAGCATTTGCAATCAATTTATTTATTGAACTTTCTCACAATAGTTCATGTTAAAAATTATAGTCGACGAAATAGTTGATAATTTGCTTTCAAGATGAGATTTTAGTAGTCCACAACTGTAATATGTTTACCCTGTAAGGGATGAAATATTGGTTTCATATTAGAGTGACCACAACCATCTCCCACGATGTTAGCGCGAGAGGTGCACTTCACCTATCTCTAACTGTATAGAAAATAATGCAAGAGACAATATTAATATTGACTACAAGCATGGTCGGGGGTGCGACACCTAATAACACATGGCGATCTAATAACCTAGACAAACACATGTTGCCCTGCACGCAACTTGAGCGTCAGCTGAGGCGCTTTGCCACCATGGTAACGCCTGTCTTTTGTCATTGACTTTGCTTGGTGACTGTGGCGTTCCAGTTTCTTTGTGGGTTGCCATTGTTGCCCCACCTGGCGGAAAATTTTATAGTGCGGGTACGTAATCCGTCTTTTCAGAACTTTCATGGATCTACAGAAAACTAGTGGAACAGCCACAACAAGTTGAGAAGCCCCACTGGTAGTGAGAAAAGCAGGGATGTGACAAAAAGTGCTAACTGAAGAGCTGATATTGAAGGTGATGGCTAGCAATGCAATTTTGCGTTGGCAACGCTTCCACAAATTATTCTGATTTACTTCTTAAATCAAGAAAATGTTGTCATATAATATATATATAATTGCGGTTTTTAACGATGGTAAAATTATAAAATCTGATAATAATAAAAAAGGGAACTAAACCACATTTTCCGTGACGATTTTAGAATGAAATTACCATAAATACCAACACTGTTTAATTGTACATAAAATAATATAGTCCTACACTCCATGATGACATAAAGTTTTGATTATTACAAAGACATTATCCAAAGACAGAAAAAAGGTAATAATTTGAACGAAACTGGGTGAAAACAGAGAGAAGGAACCAATTCAATGACACTAGCTGAAGATAGAAACAAATAAATATTACAATAACGCTGGCTATCGATTAAAATAAAGAATGCAGCAATACTGGTTGAAGATAGAAAGGAGTAAAGTTACAATAAAAATATTGCAGTTAAAAGTAAGAAAACTGAAGTAGCATTGGCATAAAATGAAAGACAGAGAACTAACAGTAGTACTAGTTTACGATGGAAGATGTATAACGGATACAATAACACTGGCTGAAGATATATAAATGTAAAAGCAATAAAAATAGGTCGAGTTACAATAACACTGATCGAAGACATAGAGAAGTAACAAATACATCATAAAATTGTATACAACAATGTTCAAATTCCTCTCACTAAATCATCCAATTTACTTTAAAAAAAACCATAAGTTCTCATGAGGAAACAGTTTGTTTGTTTGTTTCTTTCTGTAGTGGAGATCGAGCTCCGAATTTGATTGTGAAAGAAAGAAATAAGACTGTCAACAGTGTAAGTATTTTTATGACAAAAGGTAAATAAAAAGGAGGAGCAGTTTAAAATATTATGTTCAGCCAGATATAAATACTGATCACGCGATTGGTAAAACTTGAAACTAAGAAACGGAGTTTTCACTAAATATATTCAGCTTTGTTTTCATAATAAACAGCACAAAGTGTAGGTACAGATATTTATTTTGTTTTTGTTATAACTTTTGAAGGATTGTATAAGGGATCTCAATACTTTTTTATTTTAATGTAAAATACAAAACTAAATCACGCGATTTAATGTAGATATATAGAATTAAACTAGTTTTTAATTCATTGCGTATACTTTAAATGTTTACCGTGTATTTCCAATAATGACAGTGACAAACAAATATGAAGAAAAGCATTCCCTAAAACACAGAAATACATCATCTCTTCCTCAACTCCGGCACACTACAACAGAACACGAAGATGCAATTATAAACATTCAAACATATTTATATCAGCTTTTTATCGCAACACATTCTAACTACTTATTAAAAGGGAGGGGAGCCAGTAAGATTTAGGCAACCTTCTAAAAATATTGCTTGTTAAAACTTCCACACAGAAATAATTTCAGACATTCTATATTAACACTGTTGCCAGAAACATCAGTTAGATTATAACAGAATGATACATTTCTATTAGTAACTATTTAATATCTCCTTTTATATATAGATATAAATGTTTTTTTCCAGGTTCATTTTATTTCGTTAACGAGATTTCAGTCCAAATACCGTTACATTATATGCGTAATCCTATAATTTTTTACACAGAACTGTAGATATGTTTCGTTTTCCTGTTGTCAAATACATCGGGTATTTCAAATTAAAGTGTCATCAGTATAATTTATAAATATGCAGTCAGCTTTCGGCGAGTGTTTGAGACCACACATACACACAAATATATATATATATATATACTGTTACGGTTTTGAGTTCCTGTTGTCATGTAATGCAGGTGTTTCAACTTATTGCAAAGTTACTATATTTGTTTGAAGTTAAGCACAAAGGAACACAATGGACTATCTGTGCACTGGTTTCTAGCGTTATAAGTCCACAGTGCCACCGGGAGAATTTCAAGTTTTGTAGATTCATATCATCGTTTATGGGAACCCAAGGATATGTTTTAAGGATTTTTACCGTTCTTTCAAATTGTTCTTGTTATCCTGTTCAGATGTTTGAACCTAGAAAAAAATTAAATAATTTTGCCAAGTGAGGAGAATGCTGGAATGTACAAGCTGTTTATTTATTTTGTAATTCTTATTTGTGATTTTGTACCTTTGTAAGTGAAGATTTTTTTTCCCTCTAAAAATCATTATATTTAAGTTTTAAGTTCTATATCTGCCGTTTTAACTGAGAACAATGAAAGCTTGCTTCGTTATAATAGGAAATTATGTATCAATGATAATTAGTTAATTTATTTGTTTTTATAAAAGTTTTCAAGAAAAATTAATTCTACTAATAATTACATGTGAGATTTGTTAATACGAACGATATGGCTGAGCGTGGCCTCATGATTATCGCGCTGTTTCGCAACACCCGTTACCACAAAAAAAGAAATAAGTGCTCTACACTTTGGGGATGTAGGTTTGTTTGACGGTCAAATCCTGCTATTCGATTAGAATAACCCAATAATTGGTGGATAGTGCCTTCCCTGTAGCCTATTGTTTCAAAACTAGAGACGGCTAGCCCAGGTTGCCCTAGTGTAGTTTTGCGCGAATATTCGAAACAAAGAAACGGACAAACCTATACGCCAAGTAATGAATTTAAATAATAGCTTACAATAAACTTTAATAAACACTTGACAAGCTGGTTTTTATTCCTATGTTCAGTACTTGTTGTTTTGTTTGGTGTAAAGCTATAGTTTTAGTGTTGTAAACTATCAGCTGACCTACAGGTTAGGGGGGAGGTGCTGTTCAATATTTAAGTAGAAATATTTCAGCCCCCTCTTTTGGAGTCGTACTTAGAGTTTACTTGAAAACAGCTGTTAGTATACAGTAAATGAAAGTTGGTTTGGTTTGAATTTCGCGAAAAACTGCACGAGGGATATAGCGAACGTAGTGATCAAAGTCTAATTGATTTTTTTTACGAGTATAGACAGTAATTTACTAATGGGTTGCTCCTTTATTTACATACGAAAAGCATAGCATTGTGCTATAAGTAGAGAATTAGTATAAAATAAATTGTCTAATATTACTTCAATCATTTATAGACCTATGAATCCAGTGGCACAGCGGTATGTCTGCGGAATTACAACGCTAGAATTCGGGTTTCGATACCCGTGGTGGGCAGAGCACAGATAGCCCATTGTGTAGCTTTGTGCTTAATTACAAACAAACCTGATCGCAAATATTTAACCTGTGGTAAGATTGTAACAAGAGCCGCAATTTCCAGAATATTCCATCCAAATTAAAGACATAACATGAGGAAGAACCACAGAATCATAAATTCAGTAATTCGCTATGGTTCTAATCGTCTAAACATTAGTGAAAATTTCCTTTTGTGATTTTAGATATGCTTTGCATATATATATATTCTGCCCAAAACGATAGCAAGACATTACCCGTGAACTCACTGTGTATTTCGGTGAGAAATAATAATAACGATATCGCTTTTTATTTGAAAATTGATATATTTGATATATTTTCAAGCTTTAACTTAATGCAGGAATGACATTGAATCAATTGATAGTAATCTGTGCTACAATTGTTTTCATTTTTTGGAAAAAAAAGAATTTTGAGTACATATTGGTTACGTGTTGTACCGAGCAGATTGGTTAGTGTAGGCTTAGGATAGTGGAACCCTTGATGGAGGAAATAGCATCAGAAGATGGATGAACACAATCACTTTGTGATTTGCCAACGACAACTACACGTGATACGCCCCTCCCTCCCCCTAACTCAAGTCTACTGTGGTGGATTAGGCGGTTAAGCAGATATGTTGACTCACCAGGCTATGAAGGTACCGTAACAAGTTTTATTCTTAGGCTATCGGTATGGGTGCATTTAGGTACTGCAGGCCATACACTACATACTCTGTCATCTTGCCACTTGGACCAAGATGAAGCAGGACAAGAGGGTGAAGCAGGCTCTGTGTAACTCTCCCTCATTTTAATCAAATCTACACGCAGGTGACATTACATCTTCGGCAACCACCACCAAAATCCCTTTGGTGATAGGCGAGGCAATCACCACCTAAAGCCATGTAGCGATAGGCAAAACAACCAACAAAAGCCCTGTGGTGATAGACGAGACAGCCACCACCCAAATGTGTTGGCTTGATATAATTTAAATATATATTGATATATGCATATCATTTGTATGAATATAGTATATACATAATGTATATGCTCATTAAATGAGCGTATTTATCTATGTGTTGCACTTAGTTATCACTAACGCAACAAAATTATTCGAAAACATCATTTTATTAAGCAATAAACAACAATTAACGAAACTGTTTGAACAGTCATTAAATATATTGCTTCTAAAGAATGTATTTAAGACAAACCATATAGCAATAAACAATGGTTATGTTAACTCTTGTGTAGGTCATTTCTGCTGAATCTGGAGGGTTCGAGTATTTTTCGCTATAGACTGATAATATATAAAAATGGGGAGGAGTTGGAGGCGGGAAGTATGCTTTCAACTATCACAGCTGTTTGTTCTGTCCAACCAGATGGATCATTTTGTAAATTAAATGTCATTGTATGTAAATTATCAGACAGTTTATCATGGGAAAATTGGCCATGCCTGTATGGCTAATATAATATTTCTCTTCTTGTGTCAAAACATGACGAGACGGCTACAAGTTTTCCATCCTCTTTCTCAGCTAATTACACAAAGACGGCTCAGTGTAGACTGAAAATGGCAACAAAGACCTAAATTAAAGTAAGATAAAATGGCTTCCATGACAAGCTGGCGAAACTAATTTTGCTAAACACATCACCGTTTTAAAAGCCTAAGGGGAATCAAATTCTGAAACCATACATCATAGTCCTATTCATTAATGTACATGCAAACCCATGCGATTGTTAACAATTTGACAGCCTTTGTTCCTATTAGTCACAGTTGCAATACGTTATCCCGATGCTTGAGAGGCGGCTGGATTTAATTAATAGTTACATCAGTGATCTTCTGATTTCTCTATACCGATATTCAAGGCCTATTCTACCATGCACATTTTACGTAGTTATGAAAATAACTCGTGTACTTGGAAAAAAGTTTTTTTTGGCGTACTATTTAAACTAAAAGAATGCATACGTATTTATTTTCTGTTATTTCAAAATTATAAAACGAAATGAAACCTAGTTTTCTGTTCTTAAATTAAAGTACCGTTACGTGGAATTGAATGAAAATAGCTTCCCAGTTGTGCTGCTGGTTGTTTTGTCTTACCTGTTGCCATCTAGGACGAGTGGTTAACGTTTGCCTGATTTTCTAGCAGTAGACATTTTAAGTAGCACAGTATCTGCATGTTCTAATGCTCTAGTCATGTTAATGAGAGAGAATAAAATTTTGCCGATAGGGTGTCGACTTTAAAATTTAATCAGATATTCGCTGTATGACTTGCAACTCCGTTTGTGCAGTTACTAAAAACATATTTGAGCATAACTAGAAATAAAAAGCACATACATTCTTGTTCGTACGAGTATCAAACGTAAGTAAATCGCAAGGAACAACTCTAGCAATAGCAGAAGAAGAGTTGAAAGCAAGTTCAGCGTTTTTAAAATGGCCGATTTTCGATTAGGGATTTCTTCAAGGCCAACAAAGTATCGACAAGTTAGAGCAAATAAATTTCCAGTCGATAGCAAAAACTTAGTAATATACATATGAAAGAGAAGCGGAAAAAATTAGATTAGGAGAGCAAATATCACCAGATAGTGTTCGTGAAACATTTTCGAAATGCATCGGTTTAATTGTGTCAATGAAATCTCACATCTTTCTAAAATAAAAAAGAGGAATTTTAGTTATGAGATTTATCAAAAATATCTAGAATTGACAAACAAATAAGAAGAGTTTGGAATTAAATTAAAAAGGTATTCATCAAAACAAAAAGGGCTAATGTAAAACGTATTAAAATTTCAATTTAAACTTCAGTTAAACATTGTGGTAACTTATAATAAGATAAATAAAGCAGCTGATAATAAACACACAAAATACAGCAACTTATCAAAATCTAGTGGCAAAAATTTTTAATATTCAATGTGAAAGAGCAAGAGCCAGCTTAAGGTTTTACGATCAGATCGTCATCTAGGACATAGGTCCAGATATCAGACATACATTTAATGGTTCAGATCGTAATTCAAATCACAGTCTAGGGCACTGATCAAGGTCATCGTTTAGTACACTGACAATGATTACAACTAAAGAAAAGAACCAAAGTAAAAGTTCATGACAATATGTTCAGGTCCTGACCTTTGGCATAGGTTCAGACCACAATCTAGGCCATTGATAAAATATCAGTTTATATTATAACTTCAGACTTTATTCTAAAACATAGGTCCAGAGGCAGACTGTAAGCCATAGTAACCAAACGATGACCTAAGATATAGGTCTAGGTCAATGTTTGGAACAAAGATCCAGGTGATGATTCTAGAAGTATTTTAAGATTGCGATCTTGGACATAAGTGAAAGCCATGTGAATAGTGCTGGTTGGAAAGTGGTAAATATTACTGTTGATCACTAGTATATACATATACAGAAACATAGATGAGGGAGGAAAGGCGAGTGAAAGATTATACCTTTTTCAGCACGATAATGCACTTTGTTTTTACACCTTATGCCATGAAAAAAAGATTTAAAAAATAACGTCCCGATTTTGTCTTGCACTGCTAACAATAACAGAATTGTGAGGATAGGAGGAACTGTACTTTGTTCAGCAGGATAATACATTATGCCATACAGCATTGCCATTAATAGTGGTTTAAGGAACATAATGTACAGAATCTGTCTTGCTCAATCCAGAGCCCTGGCTTGAATACAGCCTAATCGTCATAATATTTTTGGAAAGCTGTAAGGCGGTTTATTCCTTAGGCTGTGTAAACTAATTAATGGCTGTCCCAATAATATTTGGTAGGAAAATGTATATATTTGAACGGTAATTGAGTTTTATTGTACATTGTAATATAAATAATACTTCTAAGAATCATTGATTTTATTCAAATAACACAAGTTCCATTTTGTGACTTTAGCGGCCCGTTAAATAAGCCTAGCTCTCTAAAACAGTTCTTGGAACGTTTTAACCCCTTCACTGCTAGGACTTACTTTATTTATTTCTTGGATGAAGATTTTGAGGTTGATACGAAAACAAAACGGGTGAATCTTCGTCAAAAATAGAAAATTAAAAGTGACTCATGGCTTTTAAAAACTTTGCTTAATATCGAGCCTTATTCGGTGAAGTTAGCAAGTGTAGATCGAAGGGGAAAGAGAAAAGAAGTAAAAGGAAGACAACAGAAGAACACTTGAACCAACTTGTGTTTTCTTCCAACCAGACTAACATACATGAATCTTTAACTATTATAAAGAAACTTTGTAAGTGTACAAATTATTCTGATGTTTTGGGATTACCTGCTAGGCTAAAGATAAAACAAAACAAAAAGTTATGACGGTGTCCAGAAGGAAAATTTTGTGGTTTGATAAAATAAAATAAACAACTGAAGGAAGAAAAAGGTATCATCAAATAAATTGTCAGATGTAGAAAAATCTTATGTGAATGTAAGCACAAAGACAAAAACTTCTTTACAAAAAAGAAAAGAAAAGGTTGATTGGGGGAGGAGGGCCAATGGACAATAAATTCCCTTTTCATTTAAATCTATTCGTGAGAAGCAAAGTAGCATTAATTTCGGATTTTGAGAAGCTCTGCATACTTTTATTTGATGAAATGAAAGTTGATTCACGTGTTGTATGTGATCCAAGTGAAGACAAGGTGTTTGGACCCTGTGAACAACTTACTTTGGTTATGGTGAGAGGCCTCACTATGAATTGGAACCAGCCAGTCTATTTCCAGCTTGATGACACCTTCGGGAAAAGCACTCTTTTGGAGGTGATGCAAGAAGTTGAGAAAGAGGCTTTCATGTTATAGTTAGTGTATGTGATTTAAGTGGAAAAAATCGCGGACTGCAAAGTGAGCTTAATTAGCCTCCAGAAAATCCCAGCTTCTCTTATCCATCCAACCAAAAGCTAGTGTTTTCCTTCCCAGACATTCCTCACATGATAAAGCTTCTGAATAACCACTTTTTAGATTTTGGATTGATTCTTCCTTGTGGCACAATTATTACAAAGAAACTGATCCATGATGTTTTAAAACAGATCCAAGGAGAACTTAAAATACAACACAAGTTATCTTGGAAGCATCCCGCAGTTACGGATAGCGACAAACAGAAATTTAGTGTGGCAGGGCAAGTATTTTCGTATCGCAATGTTAAAGCTATTCAGTATATTTTCCCTAAATTACGAAATTAGAGTTTTTCGAGTTGTTTGACAATCTTTTTTTATGTAATTACCTCCAAAATTAAAAATGATAATAAAAAAGCTACTTGAAAAAAAAATATTGAATGACGTGTATCAGATAGTGGAAAATATGTATGTTGTCGAAAGAAATACAAGACGTTCTTTTCAGGATGGTATCTTAATTTCACCTTATAGTTTGATAAACATGTCTGAGCGCCTGGAAAAACAAAGGAAAATAAACTATGTCATGACATCTAGAATTAAGTAAGACTGTTTTGATTTTTTTCTCAGAAATTCATGGATTTGAGCAATATCACGACCAGCCTCTTTCAAAACATGTCAAAAACCGTCTCAAATTTCTTTTTATGTCAAACTATTAAGGGAAGTCCTTCAGATGTGTTCATCCTGACGAAGTACATAAGTATTCCATATCAACAGGTTGGGGAATGGGGATGGAAAAATACCTGTTGACGCGATCATATTTTAATGATAAGATGATCTCCAGGTACCTATGAAAAATATTTCTTGAGAAATGGATCAGGAAATCAGTACAAATGCTAAACTTGAAGTGGAAGGTTTAAAATTCGTAGCAGGATATGTTGAATTTAATAACATCAGCAGTGCTCCTGAACCAAGCAGCCAGATGATACAACATCCTCCTTCTGATCAGTATAGTTGGATTGCTACATTGTCGAAAGGTGAGCCTAAATGGCTAGAAACTGTAAATTCAATGTAAAATGACCTTCTAAAATCATACCCTGTTTCAAACTGTAAATTCAATGTACAGTGACCTAAAATCATACCCTGTTTCACAGGATAAATCCTTGCTTGTGAACAAAATGAGAGAGACATTACGCAGAAATTATCCAGTATAGGCATGAAAAATAATAAGATGTTTTTTTCGTGTTCGTTGCTTTTTTTCGTCCATCTATACAGTTCAATGATTGCGCGTCTAAAACAGTGTTTCTCAACCACCGGTTATCGGACCAGCGCCGGCTACCTTGCTTGCTTGTGCGTGGGATTTCACGAAAACAAATAAGCAAAAACTAACAGAATATTCATATGTAAATTTTAATGGTTTTTCATTGTACTTGCATTTTAGTGGTCCACGACAGTTTAGGCAGGCAGCGAGATGGTCCCTGGTATCAAAAAGGTTGAGAAACGCTGGTCTAAAGGACTTTCAATGCTTGGCACTTTTGACGCCAGTTATATGCTGGGCGATGACATTCTATTAGAGTAACCGACCTTATCCAAGCAACGTACGTGTTGAGCTGGCGTCAGGCTCGTATGGTTTGGAGTTCTTACACGAAATTCAATAAAAAAAAAATGTTCTTAGAAGATAGTTTCCAATCTTTAAGTGGTTTCAATTATACATTCGCGTTTAACTACGAAATCTTTGGCCTAAATTTCTAGTGAAAATTAATATAAACACACCTCAATTAATGTATATGTATTCTCATACACGTAGAAGTCTATATACGACAGAAATGTTCCCACACGTCGAAGGGTATGAACACATGTAATTTGTTACGAAATGTACACACATATACACCTATACGCAGGTGTAGAATACGCATGTTTTGCTGCTGTCGTATTTAATTATTCGAGCAATATTATCCTTAAATGAACTATAAAAAAGAAAGAAAGAGAGCTTTCATCTATTTCATTGTATGCCTATTTTACCTGTGTTTTTAACTTTAACAGTAATATTCTACTAAAAACAATATTAGAGACTGTGCTGTTATTTTTCAGCATAGTTTCAGGGGTGTATTATCAAACAGCGTGGCACAAGTTGATATCTTCAAGAAGTTGTAACATTCATCTCATTAGCTAATGGATCTTATAGTAGGAGAGAACGAATTATATTAACCCGACATTTCATTACAGCGGAGTGCTTGATGGGAGGAATGATAAATTTGTATTAATCACGAAGAAGTATTTTGTTTAACTTATTGGACAGCAATGATACCCATTTTCCTAACCAGTTCTATACATATATATATATATAGTTTAAGGTAACGTTTGCAGAGGAACAAAAACAGATTTGATTAACGAGAGACAACGGCCACTAATGAACAACATCATTAAACTAGAACTGGCAGTCGGCTTACACTAACATACATATAAATTTAATTCGAATCTGACGATCTGACAGACCCTCATGTTTTATAGATAGTTGGCGGCAGAGAGTAAGGAGTCCTCGCCTGACAGGCAGAAGGCCGACTCACCTGGCTTCTTGCCCGGCTATCAACGGGCACGATGACCCGCGCCATTTTCCCGCAGCAGTGCATGTTGATCGGCGGAGAGCAGAACTGAAGAAGCTATGCCCGGAGGGGACACCGTCCTCTACCGGCGTGTGGAGGGCTCAGTTCCAGGGGGAGTGTGGCCGGTTATCATCTTCCAACAGGCCCTTGAGCATGAAGAATGACCTCGTTTAGATGCAAGGTATTTCCACAAGAATGGAGAATCTAAAGTAGTGTTTTTTTTTCCTTCTTAAAAGCTAAGCACAATGATTAGTAGAAACTATAAGAATTGGGTAAAACACAATCATTCTATTACAATAATAATAATTGCTAATCCTTATTATTATCTTCTCTATTTAAACGAAAACTCCACAAATAACCAGGAAACGCAAGTGCAGGGTCTAAGGTGTCGTAATGGATGAAGCGCACGCGGTGGCTACCCTAGCAAATGATGGCCAAACGCGGCGCACAAGCGTTTCTTGTATTCGTTTCTAATTATATGGAAAGTGCGGGTTCATCTGCATTGCAATTTAGTCGTTGCTGAAGGATAATTATCAACTTAATATGGATCATCACTGAAGGCGTGGAAGAACCTAGTTAAGTGAATGAATTAGAGTAGTACACTCCGCGCTGCTGTATTAAAAAGAGCTGAGTAGAAGGCTGACGTCAAATAAAAGCCCAGGCTCTCTACCTAATTTACAACTAAACCCTCCGGTAATCGTTGAATATAAATTTGAAGGCTTAGCGAAACAGAACACAGGATCCTATCTCATGCAATCCGATAAATCCCTCATACATTTTAAAAAGGTCTCTCTCTTTTTTTTTGTTTGTTTTGATAAACATATTCTCGGGATGGAGGGATTACGGTGATGACTGCTGCATACCAAGTACGACGGCACGGGCAGCAAGCATTCATAACAGCCACGGCAGACACAAAATACAACGGTCTCGAAGTATGGCTTTGTCAGTCTTCTCTACTGTCCGTTGAATCTTAGAAAATAGAGAGCTTGTTACACAGATAACGCAGATATTTCGGCGGTTCTGTCAAAATTAGCGTGTTAAACTTTAAGTAATGTTTTATCTGTACGACGTATTATAAAGTTTTAAAAGAATTGCCTAACGGACTTTATATCAAGAAGGTGCTTCAAATGGAATGAGATAAAATATACATTTTGCATTTGTCGAACTTAGACAACTGATGCATATATGAAAACCAGTACCCGTACAAACACACACAATGCTTACATAAAAAAAAATATAACTGAAAGTTTTTGACGAGAACAATGAAGAAAAAATTTCAAAACAAAAATTCTGACATGGTGGATTTGTTTGTCACATACTTCGCCTACCTACAACGTACTATTACAAGAAATACGTAACCGTATTTGTTTTGTGGTTAAACATGAAACTGCACAATGAGCTATCTGTGTTCTGCTCACCTCGGGCATCAAAACCCAATTTTTAGCGTTATAGCCTCAAAACTTACCGCTCATCTACCGAGAAGTTTAGCCAATTGAAATATTGATTTTTAACATATATTTTTATGTATATGTGTGTGTGTGTGTGTATTCGACAACAAAATATTTATTTAAACAATAGCTAAGAGTCATTAAAAGATACAGTATAGAGCGGTAAGTCTGAGGACTTATAACACCATTAACCTATGTTTCGACACTAATGATGTAGTTTTGCGCTTAACAACAAACAAACGAATACAATGTAAAATTAAGTCTCAGTGTGAAATTTATTAGATATTAATAGTTCACACTGTTTATTCGTTAGTGTAACTATTCTAAGAGAAGTGAATTTGTACTGTCCAAGGTTAGTTTAGATTCTATTTACACTCAAGACTTACTCTATGCACTTTATATATATATACGTTTGAGTTTGCGATTTGTTATACGATTACAAGAATGTTTGTGTATTTGACCAGATTTGAGTTTGTATTTCTTATTTTAATTGTGCTTAATTTACTAGTATGTTTATATATATTATAGCATTTATATACAAATAAGATATGGTCTTCTATAAGAGACTACTAAGTTTGATATATTGCCCGTAAATGGAATTATTTATTGGAAATAAAATACTTTTAAAAACTAGTTTTAGACTTCATGTGTCCATCCATGAATATACACACTACTTTTAAAAATCATGAGTGGCCTATCATTAACACGGAGATTGTAACATGATGATCTAGATTATGGATAGTACCTAAAACCTGTTTGTCCCCCCCCCACCCCACCACACACACACCCTAGCCTGCTGTTGACCTGGAAGTCAAGTCTGAAGGTTAAAATTACTGTTGGTGTATTTTAATGTTTTGTTCTTCTTTTTTCGACATACCCGCCTAAATATATTAATCTTTTTAAGACTACACCACCGCACGATTGCTGCAGTTTGTATTTATATAGGTACATAAATATAGTTCAATTAAAGATAACATGAGTTCAAGTGCATCATATAAGAAAGAAAAGAAGAAAGGAAGAGAGTTCATATCTTCGTCATGACTTTATTAATTTTTTATGCAAAAAAATAAATTAATTAACTAACAGTTGAAAATATATGCTCTTTCTCACCTGTCTTTATGCTCCCCCATTGGTTCAGCGATAAGTCTGTAAGCTTACGACGCTAAAAATCGGGGTTTGACACTCGTGTTAGGCAGAGAACAGATAGCTCATTGCGTAATTTGGGCATAACAATAAACAACCATATCAGACTCTTTCTATATATTTGTTCAACCATTCATTTTCGTTTCAGTATTGTTTGTAACAAGAGCTATCATTATGTAAACATACATATTTCCAGTTTCCACCAAAACTTTGGCAGAAAAGTTTAGCTTGGTATGAGTATGATAAACAGAAGTTTTAAGTATTCTGTTTGCCTGTTTCATCCTCCTCCTCTTTTTCATTGCTAAAGTATTAATTATGTCTGTCTATCTGTAAAGGTAATTATTTGTTCGAATAACTAGTTTTTAGACTTTATGTGTCCATGAATATATCACTTTTAATATTACATTGAGTGTAACGTTGACTTGGTAATGTGGATCATGGATAATACTTAAAAACCTCTTTGACCCCCCCCCCCACTTGCTGTTGACCTGGAATAAACGTAGTACCAAGAAATAATACTTTGTGTGTGGTGGGGTGGGGGGTATTTGGGTGGTTAATCTCCATCACATTTCGCTGTAAACGATAATTTGTATCAAATAATCTAAACTTGATACATCAAGGACGCGTTGTTATTTTGGATTTTGATATATAGATACAGAACTACTTTAAAATAATGTTTTTACAACATTTTGTTGATTGTAACAGCGTGATGATTATTTTGGGACCGTTATTTATGAAAGGATGAAACTATTCCTGTGTGATAAGTTTAACACATTCATGATAAACGTACGGGGGTGATGCTGTAGAATTCATAAAGCTATACAATATATCTAGATGCAAATCTCCACTCTTCCTTAAGGCTGTACTTGTTCACTCTCTATACTAATGTTGTCACGAACGTCCGAGCCAAATAGATTAGGACGTCTTTTGTACTACAATACCGCCCCATTATAAATATACACTACGTGCTCTTTCAACGCGAGTGGTAAATGCTTTGAGTCTATTAAAAAGTTTAAATTGGCACTTTACATACGTTCCTGAGATGCATCCGAATAGCTCGCGCATTCCTTTACAGTTCCATTTTGTACAGCAAGTGGTTTGATCAACCCAATAAGCGATATACGTGATCCTAATTTTGACCATCCTATAATGTTAGCTCAGAAATACCGCAGTCTCTTAATGTTAGCTATGAAGCTATATCACAAAAATTGGTATTGGAATGTCAGTAAAAGTTACGAATCATTAATGATATTTGAGCTGACAAAACAGGGCCACAGAAGCATTGTAAAAATAAACATTCCCAAATTTAGAACACACCGATGTTACGGAAAATAGTACTCTATGAAATATGAAAATAATATTATTTTTACATTAAGATATACAACCGTTCTTAAATAATAAACAATGAAATATAATATTCAAAGAAGTATAACATTCACCGTGAAAAATATGTAACTGTTTGTAAATACTAAACAATCGTAGATAATAGTCAAAGAAAGACAACATTCACCGTGAAAAATATACAACCGTTCATTAACACTAAACAATGAAAGACAACATTCACCGTGAAAAATATACAACCGTTCATTAACACTAAACAATGAAAGAGTCTATGTAATCGTTTTATAATACTTAGACACATGAGATAAGCAATTTTAATACAATTTATATAAAATAAACACCTCATAATATCTACATATACTGGACGCATAGCATAGTTAACGGTTTTTATTGATTGGGCGCTGTTTCTTTATAGGTTAAGGACATAGCTATCATACATATTTATTTATTTAAACACTATATAAGCTTAGCACCAGTTAAAGCACAACCGCTCCTCCCTACTATGGTGGAATCCCCACAGCACGTTTGTCAGTGCGCAGTCAAAGTAGTGTTGCGCTGTTCCTAATTCCGAACCACTGACCATTAGGAAGCAATCGGCCGGCAGAAAAACTTTAACTTTATACCTTATTATTATTAATTACTGTGTGACATTTTTTAGTAGGGTTATTTTATTTTTATCAACAGGTACCCAAGGTAAAAAAGATTAGTATAATATTGCCTCTACAGTTTCACGCCTACATAGTTGTCACCGGCTCTCCTCCGTCTAATAACCTCCTTAAGGTTCTTGTTGTAACACCTAATTCAATTTTTTTAGTGTTATTCCTAAAAGTATCAAGTGCTGATTAAAGTATAAAATTCATATTTAAAAAAACAACGATAAATAAACACGACCTATAATTCAAGAAAATTTTTAAATACATTATACATTCAAGGTTTCGGTTTCTAGCCTTTGTTTTGTTTGAAAGAGAAAAGAACGTAAGTAATAATATTCTTGTACCTTGAGACGAGTTAAATCACTATATATTGCTATAAATGAGGGAAGCATTTCATTAACAGCACTCACCGCCAATACCTATGTCAGTCTTCATCAGATTGAATAGAGCACCATGTAGCTAAAATACTGAGCTTTTTTTTTTGAACCAGGACATGAACCAAGAATCAACCTGATTCACATTCCGGGCATGCATGTTCCAGGCCACGCTCGGCCCAACGTAAATGGGTTAATGCTATGAATCATGAATTTAAAAATCCTTAAAGTGCTCACAACCAAAAATAGAACAATAAAATTGGTGAAATGTAAAGGCTTAAGTTCAAACAAATTTTAGGTACACTTAATTTTGAGTCCCCTTAAGTGGCCCAGCGGTAAGTCTGAAGACTCAAATATAAAAAAAACGGGTTTCGATACGGGTGTCTCACAGACACAATTATTGATATTACAGGAGTCAACCATTCAAGTCTTTCGCAAAACGGGGTCATGGTCAATGTGCAGAGCTGTGGATCTGAGGTTTCGTGGTTTGCGTCTCAGTAGTACAAAAAACAAACTATGTTCAATATTTTGGGGGTGTGAGTGCGTTATAAGAGTGACGGTCAGATTCCACGATTCAGTTGGACAAGAGTAGCCCAAGAGTTGGCGGTGGGTAGTGCAGACTAGATGTTTTCTCTCTAATCTAGTCGAGATCCAACAAACAAACAAACTTTCACTAAACTCTTCCTTTCTTTTTTATTGCATTTAATCGATTACATTGAGTGTTGACCACACTAATGGTTTTTCATGCAGCGAGTAAATCAAAACTTTGCAATAAGAGTAGGTTTTATTATTTAATTGATGATATTTTGACTCATGGGAATGGGTGATCATTAGGGCATGCTCGATTGCATTTGAACAATGTTAAATTCACATTGCAACAATACTCTACTACGAGAAAATTTACAAGCAATTTGCATATGTTTTTTGTTTCCAAAGAAAACGTTTTCCCATAGCGACATTGTTAATAAGTGTAGAGGCAAAGAAAACAACATTTTTGTCGCCATAGGGGAAAAAGTTGGCACAGGAGAGCGTTTAGTATAGCAACGGCTCCGAAGCCAATTCAGAGCAGAGTCCCCGTCTATAAAGGCTATGGCTACGAAGAAGAATACTCGAACTGTAAAAAACCCTTTTCAATGAAGCTGGTCATATCTTGATGGTACCGTGAAAAAAAAATAAACAAGAATTTGGAGATGATTAAGGCTGACAAACCAAAGGTTCACAAGCCACACCTCAAAATTACCGTATGTTTTCTTGAAACAAAACGATCAAAGAATCTAGAATCACAACAATAACATTCAACCACACATACATCTCAAATCTTCCGACATATTTACAATGGACCTATATGTCTTTGATCTGCTTAAACGCGACTTTGAAAGCTGGCGTGTACGTGTAGTAGAAAATTTTGTCAAGACGTGTGGTATAAGAATGACTTCGCCATCCTTCGCAGAAGCATCTTACAGTAGAAGCTGCTGTGTTGGACAATATTACATAATAATGGTCACAAGACTGAGGGAGGGTAACTACAAAGGCAACTTTGGAACTGGAACATTATTCTCATAAAGTACGACTCATTTTAATGTTGTTGTTTTTTTAACACGGTTATGCAATGAAAGGAAAAAATAACACTAATAATACCTAAGTAATTCAGTTAAAACCACTGCTGAAAATGATGATGATTTTGTGATTTAATTATAATTGGAGCAACAAAAATAACATATATAAGTAGCATAACCTTTATTGAAAGATCAGGTACAACTAAGAAATAAACATTGTTTTTATATAAATGATGAAATAACAATGAAAGAAAGCCTTGACAAGGTTATTCACAAAAGCTCGGTAGAAATTACATGGGTAAAAAGACTGACCAATTACTGAGAGAATGTGATCAGATTAAAGAGTCTCATAAGGAATTGATCTTGAACCTATCAAAACCCTTACTGATCCTGTTTCCAGTGCTAGTGTTTCTTATTTTTAATATGTAAGACCTTATTCATTCTTTTTCGTTCTTAGTGTTGATCTCTGTCACCGTTCCATTTCGTTTCTTTGAAACAGCATTTTGAGTTCCATAATGGCAGATATTGGCTGGGTAGTCACAAGAGCTAATGGTCGTTTGTGTCCTAGTATTCTGATGTTCAAAGATCTTTTGGTCTATTCGATGCATTATTTGCCAAAAGTGCACTTGAAATTATACATTTCATTCTTATGTCGTTGAGCTGCTCTGTTTGAGATTTATTTTTCTCTTTAAAGGCTGTCCGAAAATTATGTTTTGGAATATCCTATGGGCTTTAGAATAACATATTTTACATAAAATAGCACAGATGCAATTTTAAGGCTGGTGAAATTCTTTTTTCTTTTTGTAGAAAGATTTCAAATTGGTTTCGAACCTCGAACCAAGTTAAGAGGGATATTCATTTTGTTTAAGTACTTTTTGTAAGAATGGTGTCAATGAACTAGCAGTCAAAATGTTTCAAGGGAGCTTGTGATTAAACAGCTGACAGTTCATTATTTGTTTGTTTCTTTTGAATTTCGAGCAAAGCTACACGAGGGCTACTTTTAGAGCAATTTGAATTAAGAAAAATTTCTCCTTTCGGTGGATAATATAAACATTCAGGTTTGTTCAGTTATGGTTACGGGTAAGAAAGGTGTTATCAACGAAACGCCACCGTTTTAAAGGGTTGTTTAAGGTTGAATACACAGAATGATCCTCAAGTTGTTGCATAAATTTTTCACATGATATGAGACAGTGGAGAACAAAATGGGATACCATCTGTCACGTAGTTAACATTTTCTCTTTACAAAGAAAATATGATGCAGAGATACAAATACATAACAGCTTTCAAATCGAGGAGCTGACATCTGCAGGTTTTAATAATAAGTATGCCATCATTTTCAAGTTTCTGAAGAATATATTTTTGCGGAACTTTTCGAATATAAGTAAACTACATCAAACTATTTAATGCAACTATTGCTTAAATTTCTACATCTTTACTCCTGTTTCTAAAAAGTCATTGGAATCATTGAACAATCACATCAATTGCATTAGTTAAAGGTTTCATTAGCTTGGCTAGAGATCTTGCTACACTATATGTTGGAATTACTATTAGGTTTAGCGGTAAGCTTGTGAACTAAAAGTTGGGTTCGATACCTGCAGTGCAAATAGCCCATTGTATAGCTTTGCGCCTAAACACAAACAACCCAACAGTAAGATTAAAAATGTATCATTACTAGGTCTAAGCTTATTATTTCGACTTTCTATTTCAGACTCTTTCCTTTTTTAGAAAATCATTAATTTTCTTCTCGTATACCTTTGTAGAATCGGAATGAAGTCATCCGTTACATAGTTTAGATAACATACCCGAATTTTAAGTTTCATGATCAGTTATGTCTATTATTGCTTCTTATTTTTTCAGATGGCCAAATGATGATATCTTAGTCAAACTTCAAATGTATTAAGCGCATCTCTCAGCCATAGCTTAATTATAATTTGGTTCATACTATCCAGTGCTAGAAAGGGTTTGTTCAAGCCACAGTATCAATTTTGGAGCTTCATTCAGACTCATTCGTTTATAAATCCCTGAATTATTTTAAGTTGGGAACACTGAAAAGAGTATTAAGTGCAAAATTGTGGCTCCTAGTTCGATATTTGCTAGACATGTAAACAATATATATCTCATACAAACTGAGGTACCCGAACTTTGTCCGGGTTATGAACTTAAAAAAAAAATGTGTGGGTGGATGCTATGATGAATAACACAAAAATCCTAACTTTCACACAGTTCATGTATAACCTTACACATTATTACAGCATTCATTATTACCTCACCAAAAGATTTGTATAAGCTTAAAGAACTCCATATGTATATACATAAAACATGGTATACACTGTGGGATAGTCAAAGTGACTTTGTAGGCAGAGGTAGCGGAAAAACTAGTGGCGGGAGGGGTGCTTTCTGTTACACGCTTTCAACACCCAGCTCTTAATGTCCTTTCACAGAGTTTCACGTGATTAATTAATAGACGGTCATTGGTCGTTGAAGTGTCTTACGAGCCGAAGTTGAAAGTAGGAAGTTGTTATAACTAAAAACGAAACGGATCTTCATATCAACCTTATAGTGGCTTTTGGAATAGAAACTTCAGCTGAGTTAATGTATTATTGAAATAGTGGCGGCTATTTTCTTCATCGCATTCCTCCATAGAGAGTCCTAATGCACTCTCTGAGATATATAAGGTGTTTGTGTGCCCTCCTCTCACACTGTGTGTATGTTTTGTTATAGAAAATTTAACATTTTTTTCGTGTAATGTCGTGGCGCCATCTCTTAATGTATTGAACGTTAACTCACATTAAAGATAATAAATGCTCAATAACAGCAATAATGGGGTGGAAAGAATTATGAATCCCCATTAATATGCCCCTTGTTCCAAATTATCATCCCACAAAGTTTGGTTCAGGTTAGCCCAGCGACCGAGGAGTAGTTAGATAATGGACAAACAGACAGACACTCAGATTTTTGTGCTTTATATATAGATAGATCGGTACCCCTCTATCAATCGTATTTAGAAGTACTAATCACTGTTCACTTATGATACACAATGGAAACTGTGTATCTAAAAGAAACAGCTGTAATTTTACATCAACAGCAGATAGAAACAGTTGCTACTATGAATCTAGAATATATGGAAACAGGACATAGTATTAAAAATACACAGTAAACATTGTTTCTATATAGATGTGTGTATATATATTCTAAAATGCACGTATAACTTTATATCCCAGATGTATACATGTAAAATCTCTTTATACTTTTAGACATCATAAAAACCATTGTTTATAATTTCTAGGCATACAGTAACCAATATTTTTGTATAACTTAAATATACCATGCTAACCGTTTTATTAGTAAACTAAATACAGAGTAAGTTTTCGTTCTATTTTATATAAATTTTCTTTCTGTATATCTTAGGCGCAATAACGATCGTTTTTGTAAATTTTAAGTTACACAGTAACAACTGTTTTTGGTATGTAATTGATAGAGTAAGTAAACCAACTTCCATCCTGGTAAGTAATTCATAAGTTAAGTGAGCTTACCTCCCACTTGGTATGCTTACTCTATCAATTATAAGCTCACTTATCTTATCAATTACTTACCAGGAGGAAGGTTGGTTTACTTCCCACTTGGTATGTAATTGATAGAGTAAGTAAACCAACCTTCCTCCTGGTTAGTAATTGATAAGATAAGTGAGCTTACTTCCCACCTTATATGTAAATGATAGAGCTAATAAACCAAACTTCCTTTCTGGTAATTAATTGATACTCACCTTATCAAAGTTGGTTTACTTACTGTTTGTATATATGGCAGTGAAACACGAGTACTAGTTCTAACTCTGATTTCAAAACATTCATGCATATCTATAGACGAACTTTTAGGACACGACGAAAATAAAAGTCTAAACTAGATATAAATCAGAGGCTGCGTACAGATATTCAGAAATGTTTGTTTGTTTGTTTGGAATTAAGCACAAAGCTACACATGGGATATCTGTGCTTTGCCCACCACGGGTATCGAAACCTGTTTTTTTATATTTAAGTCTTCAGACTTATCGTGCCACTGGGCGGCTTTAGAAATACATCCTTGCAGCATGAAGTATTAATGTCAATTTGAGAAAACGTTGCAAATGCTGTGAATTAGAGAGGAGGTGTAAGGAAGTAAAACGTACAAGTTGACAGGAGGAGCAGAAGGGGTGGTTTGCAGGGAGCTAAGCAGAAATGTCTGTAATATCTTGCTCTAATGGTCTGGAAGAGCTTAATTTAGCGTATTGGACGATCGGAGGGAAAGTCGTATTAGGAAACTTTCACTTTGATATGGAAATCTAAGATCCACTAACGATCAAACCAACTTTCACGTGATTAAGCTAAAGCTGTGAATCACGTCAATTTTGATTTAATCCCTCTTCTGATATATGAAATGCGTGCTCGAAGTAGAATATATGTAACCTACCACCTACTATCAAAACAATAAATTCCCTAGGAAATCACATGGGCAATATTGTCACATTTACCTCCACCCCCCCAAAAAAAACACATTTAAATGATATCCAAATTGATCGATGTAAGCACAGTGTTCAAATGGTGGAAGTTTTTACACCAGAATTGTATCTGTGATATGCGTTCAGTGTCATTGCTCGTTTGTGAAAACGAGTAAAGACAGGCTTACTATAGTCATCTTTTTCATCCAGTCCACACTTTGAAATGAGTCTTATCCATTTCATTGTACTTTATGAGAACGATCTTGTGTGTATATATATATAAATATACGTTTATTTTTGGTTGATGTTTCAGATACATTTTCTTATAGAACTTTTTTACATCATAGCTGATAGAGGTTTTTTGACCACTCATCCAGAAGGTATACTTCAGTAAAAATAACTTTAGCTAATAAACATCAGAATTCAGTAAAGACTTGAGTTATATGTTTAGTATTCGTTAAAAATATGATGTTCAACTTAAACAGACCTTTGAGATGTTACAGGCGTAATATTACATAGGCTCTGTGATCTTATGTGAGTTAAGATGAAGTAAGGTTAAAATTGCTAAGAATTTTCCTAAAAATATTCTCTACTAAATGATGGCCAAGGCTTAAATAAAAAAATGGAGGAAGGATATATTTACTTGGTAACCATAGAAGTATCTAGTGACTAATCGAGAGATGGTGGGATCTGCTTGCTGGGTAGTTTCACTATGATAAATATGTATATAAATTCGTATGATGGATAAACTATGTGTCATTTGACGCTTTGATGGATCATTGCCTATAAGACAGCTTAAATCACTCGCACGCCAAATGTACGGAAACTTACTTTATATGCAAACACAATTTCTCACTAAAGAAATGACATTGGTTTTCGCCTACGTCACAGAGTGAGCGTGACAGATTGGTTGCGGACTGTCTTTCTATAGCTCGAAATTTCTGATACAAATATCAATGCGTAGCAAAGAATCTTGGAACATATAACACCAAACCTACATGTGTATTAATCCACAATCTGCAAAATTTGGCGTGATCTTGTAGTTATCCTTTATTTCAGGGACTCCCCCACCCACCACCTCTCTCTCCTGTTCTGCCAATTCCCTTTCTTCAATACATGGAGTTGATTTTTCAGGCTCGTTATTTTCTGACACCAAACTATTGCATGACTCTAGTATAAGTAGCCTATTCTCGCTTTGTTTGCGTTAGTTAGAAGTAGTGCCTATTTTTCAGAAGAGTCTGAACTGCAGCATATACATTGATGAAAATATAAAAAAATATATATTTTACTTTAATATTGAATACTATATTTACCGAACAAAAGGATATTATAATTATTATAGTGCTTTTGGTCTTCTAATATTTGCTGACAGAGTTTCATCTTAGCAGTTAAAAACTGGTAAGCATACAATAGATTTATTGTTGTAAACATATCTATGAACATCCATACTGCTCCTGCTTCTTACCGCACTATGGCCATGAAGATATCCAAAAATGATAATAAATACCATGACAATACATGTGTTGCAGAGTCACGTTCTGTAGTGTTAGATAAACAGACCAACAGGACAACCATTACCTGAAAAACAGTTAAGAATTACAGTTAACAAGCAGTCTAATACAACTATTAACACTGTAAACGTGTTTAGAGTTAATGAGCAAGTAGACTAACGCGACTGCTAATATATATATATATAAAAGTTCAATATGAGTAGACTAACTCGACCGCTAATATTAAAAAAAGAAACTAGTTCAGCACTACTGGGCAAATAGAGTACCAATATCACTAATGTTAAAAAACCTGCTCAACATTAAACGTGTAAACCTAAACCAACTACAGCCGCCATTTTGGCCATTTAAATATACTATTCTTACGTTCTTATTTATAAAGATTAAAATGTGTTGTTTTATCAGTTGAGTGCTGTCATTGTTAACGACATTTTCGGCCGTAAACCCAATAATATTTTACGAGATACGGAAAGTTTAGGAGATTAGAGTTAGTACCACATCTACATATTAAGCTAATAATGTAAAATAATCCCCAATAAAAATGTAATAATAATAAAACTAGATATATTTAACTTTCTAACTAATACTATTAATAAAAGTAACATTACTTACGGATCACACAAATACTAGCCGTTAGCTTTAAGTACTGTTGTAGATTTTATGTTCATTGAACAACGCAACGTCAGTATAAGTATGAATGTATAAACAAAACGTTTTACAATCCTCCCTAACAAGTCCTGCGACCAATTAAAACCCATTAAACATCTCAGACAATGCAATTTTAGAGTAGTCTAACATGTGAGATAGGTTGATACCGTACACGTTAATGTTTAGCTATAAAGTCGACTAGCAGGATAGTACCGATAATACAGCCAAAAACTAATGTTTACGAAGATACAAAGTAAAAAAGAATAAGAAATAAGAATTATAATGATTACCTGATGAATAAAAAAAAGATATTGGTACTCTAACTAAAATATAATTACGTTAATTAGAACAAATACAAATTAATATGTTAAACCTACTATTGGCTGTGTCTAAGTTTGTTTGTTTGTAATTAAGCACAAACCCAGATTCTAGCGTTGTAAGTCCGCAGATATACAGCTGTGCCACTGGGGGGCTGTGTCTGTTTGTTTTGTAATTAAGCACAAAGCTACACAATGGGCTATCTGTGCTCTGCCCACCACGGGTATCGAAACCCGGATTCTAGCGTTGTAAGTCCGCAGATATACCGCTGTGCCACTGGGGGGCTGTGTCTAAGCTAACTAATTCTACCATAACCAACCTCAACCTAAAAGTGGAAAGAGTCGATTTTCTTGAACTTGAATGTCTGATTAACAATATTAATATTTACATCCAGATAGTATACTTTGTTGTAGTGAAAAAAAAAATTATTTTCCGAGTAAGATCTCATAAATAAATTCGAGAAAACTTTGATAATTAGGTATACGATTATCATAAATACCCCAAGCGCGACTAATTTGTAAAGTTAATATAATCTTTATTAGTAAGATTTGTCATTGTTTGTACTTGTTGGAAGGCATGATGGCGAAATTGCATAAATGTGTCGCCAAATGAAAAACATATACAAAGCCCTCAATAATTCATTTTATGAGAAACAACGGTAATTTTCATGAAAACTAATACATAGCTACAAGAGAACCATCTACGCTAGCCGTCCCTAATTTATAATTGATACACTAAAGGATAGGTCTCTAGTCAACACCACTTACCGCCAACTCTTGGGCTACTCTTGTCAGACCAAATAGTAGGATTTGACCATAAATATTTTTATTATTATTATTTTAGTGGTAATGAGGGGCGAACCAAGAAACTTCAGATTATTGTGTTAACCTCTTGACCTCGCCCAGCTCCAAATGTTTCTATTCCTTTAGTCTAATTACATTTAACGGAATTACCAATGATGGTGAACGGGTTAATAATAAATCTTCCCATGATAATATTGCAGTATATGTTTTAATGATCGTTAATGTACTTCAGATTATTACCTATTAGAATTGACAAATTCTTAGTCGTAGCTTCGTTTAGCACAGGCAATAAATCTGTATTTGTATGGTATTTTATATTGTTTGGGAAAATAAAAACAATTATGAATTACATTACAATATTTAAAAGAATGTACACAACATTCTGATGAAACTGTAATTTGCTTCTGTACGATTCTTTCTATTCTAGGTTTTCTACGTGTCGTTACACCTCGTTACGTTGAGGTTTTAATGGTTTTACATTAATCTCTAGTTCTTTACATAAAGATGCATATATATATTTTTTACAGCTGTAAACAAAGCTGTTAGCCGCTTTATCGGCAGGAGTGATGGTTTATGGATTACGCAAAAAACATAAGTACTTGGAATAATTTCTTACACGTTATATATTGTGTTCATTGTTGTTAATAGTGAATATCTTTAAGTATGTTATGCATTTATGGGTTATTTCTTTAACTATTTACCGATTTTCTAAACAGAATTACTTTGAAGTTTTTTTGATTTTAGCAATGTAAATAGAACTTTATTGCGTGATTTATTAATTACTTATTTAGTGTGTTTCCAATTAATTTTAGGACATTCCCGGAAGTTAGGACCTTTGCTCATTAATAGTCGAAATCTTCATTAGTTACAACGTCATATAGATGCAAAGTGAGAGAGAGAGAGAATACAGAGGATAAAGGTAGCAAAATATTGGATGTTAAGTAATGAAAGGTTTCAGAGGAGCCTAGAATCTTTATAAAGGATATATCAAGATATTTTAATTATGAACTAACTCTTGGCCTGTTTATAACATACAGAAGTTTTTTCTCACTCCCCCCCCCCCAAAAAAAAAGACTATAAATTTTACGAATGTTTGTTTGTTTTTTGAATTTCGCGCAAAGCTACACGAGGGCTATCTGCGCTAGCCGTCCCTAATTTAGCAGTGTAAGACTAGAGGGAAGGCAGCTAGTCATCACCACCCACCGCCAACTCTTGGGCTACTCTTTTACCAACGAATAGTGGGATTGACCGTCACATTATAGCGCCCCCACGGTTGAAAGGGCGAGCATGTTTGGTGGGATGGGGATTCGAACCCGCGACCCTCAGATTGCGAGTCGAGCAACCTAACCACCTGGCCATGCCGGGCCATTTAACGAATGAGAGCATTATAAGAAACATTTAAAAGTAAAAAACAAAAACGACGCGTTTTGGCAACACAATGAACTCTTCATGTTTCAGCTGACTAGTTCCAACAACACAGCTACCATCATTATGGATTGTGAAAAAGAAAAAAAAAATTAAGAGCTTAAAGATTTATATTAATAGTAAGAAATATTACGGGTTTTTATATTGTACGTGACAAAAACAAAAACATTATTAAGGGTTTATATCAATGTAAGAAATATTATGGGTTTTTACATTGCACGTGATATAAATGTAATGTACAAGTAGCTATTTCTGTTATCCTGGTTAATCTATACTCTTGTATATAAATTAACGGATTTAATCTCTTGAAGATATTCTGTGAAATTATTTATTTTGAGTCAATGAATATTTGCAAAGCCCGTCAATTTTTAAATAATTAATTAGCTTCTTTGTGAACTTTTACATCATACGCGCAAGACTCAAAATCACTTAAGAAGCTCAAGATTAAGTTTCTCATTTTCAGGACGTTGGGGTAATCTGCTGCTTATATATATATAGAGTCTTAAATTCTGAAGACATGGAAGATGAACTTTGTTAGTGATGTCGTAGGTCAGGAGTTCATGTCTTTCGATACCTTTGTTTCCACGATAATTACATTTATTTTGACTTTGACCTAGGACCACCAAAATTACTTTGTACCAGTGCAGTTGTTCAGTAGTTTAGTTTTTTGACATAGACATGTTTATACATCAACAACTATTCCACGTGTTCAAGAACTCACAACGTTCTCAGAGAAGTTAATCAATAAATCAATTTTAATCAGTTCAAGCTGATACGAAATAGCCTAACTCGCGGCTTTTAAAGTTTTAGAGCGGTGTTTTTTTTTATGTTTATGATGACAGTAAATATATTAAAACAAAATAAAGTATAACTACTAAATAGGTAGTAGGCCATTAAACGCAATGACAAAAAATATATTTAAACAAAATAAAGTATAATTACTAAATAGGTAATGGGCCATTAAACGCAATAACAAAGGCATAAAATAATATTTTCGAGACGATAAAATTTAGATGTACACAAGAAAGTCTCAGCTTTTATAATTCAGTTATGATGGACGGATTACCCTTGAACACCTGGCTAGACATAGGAATGATAATAAACTTTATTTAAGTTATATAAGTGACGCTTGCTGCTCTTTTTCTATTTTTCTACCGCCATATGCATATAAATAATAATAAACACTTTAAAAAGACAAGCTGAAAACAAGAGAAACAAATATATAATCGGATCACTAAGAAAAACAAGAGGAATCCTCAATAGCCGCGGCACTTGGATTTTTTTTTTAGAGAGGATTAGAGTAAATTAACCGATGAGACCTTTTTTTTTTCATTTTTATTAGCTATATTTTTATGCTCCAGCAATACCAAGTGTGGGGCGCGCGTATACCCGATTCGATTTTATTACTCATCAGGATTTCTAACAGCCTACCCTCAAATTGAAATTTTTTTAGGCAGGATTAGAGTAAATTAATCTGTGAGACTTTGGGCGTGGTCAAATTCCTGAGTCCAAAACTGGACTTAGATCTCAAACCGGTCAAGAGATGACAGAGCTATGAGCTAATAGTTTGTACTTGAAAAACTCAGAGCCATTCAATGAACCGCTATGCCGCGGCTAAAAAGGTAATGAACCATTTTTAGTTTTGATTACCCACCCTCCAGTGGCCCAGCGTGGACTTCCAACGCTTGAAATCGGATTTCGATACCCGTGGAGGGCAAACAGTTTGATTAAATTTGCTGTATACGTCAGTGAAGTACTCTGATCTTTGGCTAACGTTTCTGCCATTTTTACTTGTATTGTATCTTCTGAAATCACACCTAAAATGCCATCGATGTCATCCTGCACTGTACATTATAAAATATTGCCAGATTTGTGAACAATCTGAAGCAACTATAACGAATATATATCTCACTGTTAGTTAGTTAGTTTTAGAATTTCACGCGAATGGCTATCTGCGCATAACTATCCATAAATTTGAGCTGATAGACAATAAGGAAGGCGGCTAGTTAACAGCACCCACCGCCAACTTATAATATACCTACTGCCTCAAGCAGCGGAGCGCAATTTTCTTTTTTGGCAGCGAAACGCGAACCATACACCTTTCGATTCACAGTTTGATGCTCTAACCACCAAATTATGCCCGGTTAAATTCCTTAAGACTGTAAAAACTGACTCATTGGCTGAAAGTGAAATAGCGTGCGTTTGGTTCTTCTTCATTATCGTTGAAACCACATTTTCGCTAAGGTGCAGAATCTACTCATAACCATAATAATTTCTTGGAATAAGTAACCTACATTTATTACCAATAGGCTTTGTTAAGTTTTTAGTTGATTCTCTACTCGAATAAGCTCATCAGTGAGCTTAAAATAAAATAAAATGCCCTAAATTTAGACTTCTGATAGTATTATGTATATAATATTTGCTTATATAATAACTATAATTTTGACTAACTGGAATTTGTCAACAATATATATATATATATATTAAATAAATCAACACTTGCATTTAATTTATAATATACCGTGTTTTTGTCATCACAGTTGTGAGTGAAAGACATAATTTATTTTTTTCATGTGTTGCAAAGAATACATTAGCAGATTTTGAGAGTGAAGCACTTAACATGTGTGACAGGTGATATTCATTGATGTAAAAGATCTGGAGTTAAAACAGCTGTCATCGTTTGCACAATTAAGAAATTTACATATTAGTCACTTAACTTTTTATGCCCCATTGAGAAGCTCCCTGTGGCTCAGAGGTAAGTATGAGCACTTATAACGCTCAAAATCGGGTTTCGATAACCTCGGTGGGCAGGGCAGATATAGCCCATTATGTAACTTTGTGCTTAAAAACAAACAAACCATTGAAAAAATTATCTTGGAGAGAAAACAAAAGTCATAAACCGGTACAACACTAGATCTACATTCATAAACCCATCGATAGCTCAAACAGAATTGTAAAAGAACACGAAACACAAGATGCAATGATGGAAGATGATGACCTACAATAATGTACACCGCCAACAGAAACGAATGTTAGAAATAAATATGAAGCCCAATCTATCATTCGGTTCACCACTTTTCAGTGAGTTATAGTGGTTTCCACTCCTCCTTAGTAACCCTGGACAAGGGCAAGAAAAAAGACAGAACAAAACTAGGCTTCATACAGTAGTGGAGTGTGTGTTATACATGTGTAATTTTGAGTTGTCTTTTACTCACAACAATGAACCTCAAAACACCATACATATAAGCAACGAATGGTGTCACTGTCTTTATTCTATTTTGAATGCAAGTTATTTTTTTACCTGATGTAGGTCTATACTGAGAAAATTGGTTACATAACTATATATATATATATATTTATTTATTTATATAAATATATATATACATTAAACTTTTATAGCTTTAAGTGATCTACGAAATTTAATGTATAAAAATATAGCCAATGAATTATTGTCATTTATTTGTTTACTTGTATGGGTTTACTGCATTATGCTATATAAAACAAAATGTATCCGTTTTTAATCTTTTACGTTATTCAAATATATGTATATACACACACATACACACACACATATATATATATATGATATCTGCATAATACTGTATATTAATTTCGTTAAAATACTGATGAATGAAATATATGTGAAACATGTAATGAATCATGATATTCTTTTACATGTCATAGTACCCAAAATGCTTCTGACTGTGCACTTAAATAGAGGTATATTTTAAAAAGGAGTTTTCTGAAAAAACTGACACTCTAATCATTGTCCAAGTATAATCTGAAGTTTGGTGATTCTATAATACTGTATTTATTCATTTATTTAATGATTTTATTATTTAAAAACCACGTGTTCCTACCCACAGTTGTACTGCGTGTTTAACAGTACAACCAAAGCCTCAGCAGAAATCATTCATGTTTAGAATGACCAACGACTAACGAATCCAAAACATTTCAGTATTATTCAAAATGTTTCTTACATTGTTCAAGTCAAAATGAACAAGGAACATTAGGTACCAAGAAAAAGAAATGTGTTCAATAGATTTGCTGTTGAATTACGTATTTGTTCTTGCAGGGTATGATAGGGTAAGTGGGTATAGGTGTGAATAATGTGATGTTTACCTATTATAATCCTAATACGTTTTTGTTTGTTCTTAAGCACAAAACTACACAATAAGCTATCTCTGCTGTGTCCACCAAGGGTCATAATCCTTGAAACTCATATTTACTGCTGAGGCACAGGAGGAGGTGGGGGGGGGGGGGTCCTGGGAAGTACTATTGCATATAAGATTACAACTTGAGGTTAGTCCTGGCGTACGTGTAATATTCCAGGCTGTAAAATCTAACACATTACATAAACATATGAAAAGTTACGATTACATGCTACAGTCCACACGAAGAAGTGAATATTTTTACTTTCTCTGTACCTAGGCCCGGCATGGCCAGGTGGTTACGGCGCTCGACTCGCAATCTGAGGGTCGCGGGTTCGAATCCGCATACCACCAAACATGCTCGCCCTTTCAGCCGTGGGGGCGTTATAATGTGACGGTCAATCCCACTATTCGTTGGTAAAAGAGTAGTCCAAGAGTTAGCGGTGGGTGGTGATGACTAGCTGCCTTCCCTCTAGTCTTACACTGCTAAATTAGAGACGGCTAGCGCAGGTAGCCCTCGTGTAGCTTTGCGTGAAATTCAAAACAAACAAACAAACATTTTCTCTGTACCTCGTAATCAGGATTTGCTACTCGTGGGCACATTGTAGAATTCAAAGGTAAATTAGATTTGGCACAAAGTGTATCTGTTTCTGTGAAAACCGTCTAGGCTAGATAATCTTTGTTAGTAACAAATAAATCTTTAAACCTTTATTTTCATACACAGCCACTATCATCGTGAATGTTTGTAGTATCGTTGATGAGAGTTACAGCTGTTTAAAACTATAACTACAGATACGATTCTGAGATCACTGGTTTTCTACCCCGAGGGTAAGGTTAATTTTTTATCTAATTTCTTCAGGTACGTTTCTCTACACAATCTGCAGACTTACAATGCTAGAAATCGGGTTTCGATACCCATGGTGGAAAGAGCACAGATAACTCATTGTGTAGCTTTGTGCTTAACTTGAAACAAACAAAGATACACACAAAATAAATTACATGCCATAGCATTCAGGTGGCTGGAATAATTGGATGTCATGAGACACGCAAAGTCCTGTGGTGGGAAATAAAAATGACAAATTAACTTTAATTTAAGAAGGTGGTGATTAATGGGACTCTACAAAACAGACATACATTTCAAGGTTAATTATCTCTAATAATACCTTCCAAATGTATACCTACGAATACCATTTAGCATTATTTGGGCTTAAGACTAATCTTCTGAGACTCTATCCTGATGAATGCTTTCCAAGACTAGTTATTTCTGAGGATATTTTCGAGGAAATTTCTCTTAAATGCATATCTTTCAGGACTTTTATCTTTAAGAATACTTCGAATACTATTTATCTCTAAAACACAGTCTAAGCCCTTTTGTTTTCAACAATATCTTTTAAATCTTATTATCGTTAAGAATACCTTCCAAGACTATCTCTCAAATAAATACTTTCCATGGGTAATTAGCTTTTTCATCTGTAAAATCCTTTTAAAGCTCTAAGAATCTATTGCAGATTTATTTGTCTAGGGTAGATTTTCCACTACTTTTAATCTATAAGACGATTTTACTCTTCTCAAATAATACTTCCGGATTTAGTTAGCTCTAAGAATAAGTTGTAGGTTTTTATGGCTATATTCCTATAATATTATTTTTAGAGACTGTATTCCTCAAAAAATTACAGAAATAATTTTAAGCATAGCTTTTGTGTGATTGTTTCTTTATTTCTTTCTTGTTGAACACAAAGCTACATAATGGGCTCTGACTACCATGGTTATCGAAACAGGGTGTTTAGTGTTATAAATCCTCAGTTTTACCACTGAGACACCAGAGGGTTAAGGATAATTTAGACGTGCTTTTTGTCTCTAAGAATGCCTATGTTGATTATATAACTTTAAGAATATCTGCCAGGGTTCTTTGATCTTAAGACTGATTTCCAGTGCTAATGACTAGGCGTGGACGGAGCCTAGTGGGTAAGTTACCGGATTGTGGATCCGAATATTCATGGTTTCCGTCTCGTAGAAGTAAAATCTCGCTCTTCTCTTTATAGCTGTGGGTGCGCTGTAAGAGTGTCGGTCATATCTCACTATTCGATCAAATAAGAGTAGCCTAATATTTGACAGTAAGTGCTATTTACTAACTGCATTCTTCCTAGTCTATCAGTTTATAATTAGGAACAGCTATTCGCGGATAACCCTTTGTAGCTTTGTGCAAACAAATCTGAGGAAATAAACGAGAGCTAAATATTCACCAGACCGAATTATCCTTATTATTACCTTTCAAAGCTAGTTATGCCTAAGAATGCCTTTTAGAGCTATTTATCTCTCTCTAAACACTTCCAAGGCTATTTATCCATAAGAATACTTTCCGGGTGGCCCAGCATGAGCAGGTGGTTAGGGACCTCGACTCGCAAACATGTTCGTTCTTTCATCCGTGAGGGCGTTATAATATGACAGTCAATCCCTCTATTCGTTGGTAAAAGAGTAGCCAAAGAGTTGGCTGTGGGTAGTGATGACTAGCTGTCTTCCCTCTAGTCTTACACTGCTAAATTAGGAAAGACTAGCGCAGATAGCCCTTGTGTAGCTTTGCGCGAAATTCAAAACAAAACAAAACTTTCTGGGTTCTTTTTCACTTAGAAGGCCTTTCAGGATTTTTCTCCCTATGAATATCTTTCAGGCTCTGCTTCCTCAAGATATAAAGATTTATAATAAATAACAATATTTTTCAGGCTTTGTCTTTAATAATGCCTTCCAGAACCAGTTATATCAACGAACACATTTAATATTTTATTTATTTATAAGACTACCTTTCATAGTGATTTATCCTTAAAAATATCTACAGTCCATTTATACCTATGAATGTATTCCAGGATTAGGTAACCATCAGAGTGCCTCCCGGAGCTATTTATTTCTAATAACACCTTTCAAAATGATTTATCCTTCAGAATACCTTAAAGTATTACTCTTTTTTCAGACAATTAATGGATTTTAACATTGCACAAACAGGAATTCCGGTGTACATACATTTAATAACACTTACGGCTCAGATTGACATCTGCAAAGTACAAAAGTAGTTGTGGGTAAATATTTAGCGACAGTGATGATTGATGGATTTTAACAATGTTCTATGATTTACAGGGGTAATAACCACTCATTCTTTTTTTGACACGAAAATATATGTTTGTTTTTACTTGACGTTGCTTGATTTATGGTTCGGCTGATATTTATTACTCCATTGTTAGTTTAAAAATAAGCTAAAATAAGCTAATTAACGGAATAGAATGGCGAATCAATGAAAGTGAATTCAAAGATGGTGATAAATTTCTATTAGTTGAAATTGCGCAGAAACATTGCATACCCTCGCCCCGCCGCAAAGTTTTGAATTGTCGATTTCATTGTGCGCCTGAAATTTGGTCTTAATCCAATCACTTTTTTACACAGTTATTATGAACAAACTGAAAAAATTACCTATATCCCCATTATAAACATGTTTCAAAGTGATCCAGAATCCGGATCTAGAAACGGATACGGAGCATATTTGGTGAAGACCGTCCTCTGGGAGACACCCTATCTCCTTATTATTTATTATAATATTATTATTTTTCGAGATATGCGCGCGAACATACATTCATACAGACCTAAATACAATACCCTCGACCCTATCCGATAGAGAGAGGGTAATGATTATAATGGAACTTTAAAAGAAATGATTTTTTTTAAAATATTTTGTACTTTGCATGATTTTATTATTAAAATTTAGAATATCTGAATTACATCTTTCTTTTTGAAACAAACTATTTCGTATAAGTACGATTTTTTTCATTTTCTCAGTTATTACATTTACATAGTAAATAGTACAATTACATAATTTTATGATCTTGCCTTTTCTTTATCATTATATGCACTGAAAACCAATTAGTATTAATTAGTTTGGAACTGCAAAACACCATTTCAACTGATAAAATTCGTTTAAGCACCTAATCAACGGCTTCTATGAGCCTGAAGATACTTAGTATACGATCTAGCAAGGGATGATGAGTTAGAGAACTAAATAAATTTACTCGACTGGAACTTCGTAAGCTAAACACATAATTCAGACTGGTCTTTTTTTAACATCATAAAGTCAAATCTTGTTACCTCAGCTGCTTCTGCAGGTGAAACAACTTCACGTGGTGAGGGTTGAAGAAACTGAAAACGTGGACGTCGCTGGCATACAGATTAGAAGATACAGTGCACTCTCTTACCTTGTTTCTTTAGTCAGTTGACTGAAACCTCAAAGAATCGAGATTCATGTTTAGAATAATAATACAATTTAGCAATACACCCCAAAGTTCACGTAGCTATCATATATTTCTCACGTTACGAAGAAAGTTAGCCAAGTCTTGTCTTTCTTTTGTGTCGGATAAGAAAACATATAGTCATTGCTAAAGACTCTCGTCAGTATATGAATAACTTCATATTTCATCCACCAGAGTAAAATTATTATAAAACAAAAGGTATGCATGGGTAATGAATCGGTAGTAACACAAACAAGAACTTATGACAAACTGATTATTGGGGATGTAAATACTATGTTAGAAATATGGTGCAGTTGTACCAAATATATATTTCTCTTAGGAAAATAACGATGGTTTTGTTTGTTTGTTTGTGATTAAGCACACAACTACACAAGAAGCTATCTGTGTTCTGCCTATAACAAGCATTTAAACCTGGTTTTTAACGTTATAAATTTCCCGACTTACCACTGAGCCACCAGAGGGTTAGCCCCCAGTGGCACAGCGGTATATCTGCGGACTTACAACGCTAGAATTCGGGTTTCGATATCCGTGGTGGGCAGAGCACAGATAGCCCTTTGTGTAGCTTTGTGCTTAATCACAAACAAACCAGGGGGTTAATAAATATGGAATACAAAAAAAAATCTACTAAATCCTAAAGAATCTCGTAATAAATGTGTAACAATAGATTAATCAATGTGTAACAATATATTAATCAATGTGTAATAACATATTATAACAACTTTTTAACCGTGCCGATTGTTATAATGTAAAAATTCTAGCCTAAGTTCATTCTTAACTCAGGCTAACCAATACACACTATACACGTTTTGTTTTTAGTTTCTTGCAACTGACCCTTCCATCTCTTTCAATGCTATGGTTAATATTCTACTGTCAGTTCAGTATTTTGTCACGTCGTTGTAATATTGCTATACTTTCTTTGTGATTATATGCACTGCAAACTAATTAGTATTAATTAGTTTAAACTGCAAAGAGCCATTTAAACTGATAAAATTCTGATTTTTTTATCATTGAATATGTTTGGAGAGTTTTATATATTCAAAACTGTAGGTGTTTACAACTTCTGGATCTATTGATTGAAAGTCTATCTTAAGAAACCGAAGCCGTACACTCCCTCCAGTGGCCCGGCGGTTAGCTTGACGACTTAATCGCTAAAACAAACAATAAATATAACTGTAAAAATATAGTTTTAATGTTGACTGCACATTAAGAAAATAATGAAACTCGGATGAAGAAATCTTAATGACGCAAAAATTAGTTTTCTGTTGTTTCGTTGTTATTTTTGGGTTAGACATAAAAAGAAGTGAGCACCTGTATGTATTGTCAAGTGAATTAAAAGGCGGGCGCACGGTTTAACAAAGTATTCTTCTTTTGAGGCATTGTGGGAAATGTCGTGAGATGTTTTCATGTAGTTCATGCGCTCTTTTGGGGCTGGTAAACGTTACATAAGTGAGATTCGGGTGGTGAAGAATAGGGGGCGATGAAACATCTCTTAATTGTTCAATCACTTTCTGTAGGCTTGTGCCCGCCCCTTTGACAAAGAGCAAGTTGAGAATTCCATAAGGATGTGTGATTAGAACCTAAATTAACTTCTTTGTTTTCCAACAAGCAGCTGGGACTAAAGTTAATTTAGCCTCTACTGTTTTTACTCTTTCACTCGTACAAGACGAGTTTCCCTAAATAACTGATTAAAAACAATCGTATACCTAAATATCTATGAAAAAAGGAAATAACAAAATTAAGAATAATAAAAAGTTTTCGGTTGCGAAAACAAATACAGTGCGCCATTTTTGTTTAAACATAATAAAACGTACAAGCCTTTAGGTAATCAGTAATTTACTTTATAAATCTTATAGAAGGAAAAATAATCAATAAACTTTGAAATGATATATATATATATATATATATTGTGTTAAAAGTAAGTAAAGTAGTTACAGTTCTTCAAAGAATGATTAAGTTATAAACCCTAAGGCTTATCGTTTTTCTCTAAATGTTGGTCTAAATAACAGTTACAATACTTTTTGGTAAGGTTAATCGGCTCCAATTAGTTTTAAAAAAAGCAACACTAGAACTATTGATGCATTAAAATACAGAAATACATTAAAGTACAAAGACGGAAGATTATCTGTTGACGTTTTTATCAGCACACTTTCCGACGAGTTCAAAGATCTTAAAGGGTTTGACTTAGCTATTGTTTAGGGGTTAAACTGGGGAAACCTACCACCCCTCATCATTAACTCTGAACTGGAATAAATTAAATAAATAAAACGTTTTCTGAGCTGATGTGTCTTATTAGGATGTAGAGAAGGTAATTGGTAGCAATAAAGCTGTTTGTCTGTTGAACCTTTCCTATATATGATGTGGGGATTATAATGGTATGAAAAAATAACAACAACACAGCATCATATAAGTAGTGATATTTTTAATACGGATAAGACATTGAACTTTTGAGTCTTAACTCATTTTAAATGTGGTCTTAAATACTTCGGATTTATGAGGAATCACTTAGTAAACACATTAAAATTTTTAACAAGAAGCTTATTACCATTCTCTTTTGTAACTGTAATTCATAGGTATTTAACAATATCTGATTAATAGAAGCGTGATTTGTACAATTACTATGTGCAGTAATATATTTTACTCACCTACTAAACGTGATCTACGAATCAAGTATTTCTTGGAATGCAGAAAAAAAAATTCTTCTAATGTAGAATTTAATCAAAGGTAAGTCATTTCACAGCAGATATGTTATGAAATGAAACTGAATTATGATCTTTAGGAGCAGAATCGTTCAATCGATTGTCCAAAGCTGAAGCTTATGTGAAACAAGCTTAGAAAAATGTGTTGTTTTTTTCAAATATTCGCACCGATCTACTCAAGGGCTGTCTACATTAGCTGTCTCTAACTTTAAGCTGATAGACTGCAGAGAAGAGAACTTGCCAGCAGAACTCATCACATACCCTTGAGCTACTTCTGTCGGACCAAAAACTGGATTTGACTGCCAGCAGAACTCATCACATACCCTTGAGCTACTTCTGTCGGACCAAAAACTGGATTTGACTGCCAGCAGAACTCATCACATACCCTTGAGCTACTTCTGTCGGACCAAAAACTGGATTTGACCATCTCCCATATAATACACCCAAACTGTGGAGCTCGATTTATGTGATTTTTTGTTTGTTTTTTGCGGTCGGAATAGAGATACGAACAAATGGATCGGTAGGTCCATAGTCCAGCACACGAAATACTGGGCCACGCTCGACCCTTAGAACAAGACGCAGACCAATGTTTTAATTTAGTCTTAATGGTTTTTCTATCATATATCAAATTTGTTAGCCTTGAAAGAATTATTTATTGTAATCAAGTAATTTTAATGGGCAATAAAACATTACGTGGTAATAACCAATCCTCATCACATTAAGTAACATTATAAATACATATCTTTAAGCGTATAAACTCTTTGAGAAAAAAGAATAATTCTATAATTGTCCCGTTCCAAAATCGAAGTTGTCTTAAAATGTGTAATTTTGAATCATATCTGAAAACTAGTTACCAAAGTGTAATGAACACATACGGAAATTCTAACTAAGAACTACAAGGTTGTTAAAGTTTACATTTTATTCAACACGAATATAAACATGTTAACATCATTTTGTTTTCTTTTAATGATATAAACTAAACTTTGATTATAGTTTGAAATTTCTTTTAAAAAATATTTATGATACAACGTCTGGGTAACTGGATATTACTAACACGATCTTAATATATAGAATGATTAAAGTATTTTTTGGTTATTTGGAATAATTATTCTATAAAGTAAAATTATTCATAACTATGCCATTCTTTCATAAACTCATTATTTTTAGAATTAAATTTTATCATTTATCATATCCATAGGGTGGTCATTTGCGAGTTGTTCTTAACTGTTAACTGTACTTTTAGTGTTTTTTCGTTTCTTCTTAAGCTCAAAGCTACAAAGTGGGCTATCTGTGCTGTGCAATTTAACCTAAAATTTTAGTTTTATAAGCCTTTAAGATTTTTGCTGAGCCAGCGGGGTACAAATTTTTATCAAAAACTTGGGGACGGATTGGCCTTGTGGTAGAGCTCTTGGATTCGGAGCTGGCGAGTCGGGTTCGAATGAGTGCGATACCATAAAATATTCCCCACAATTTTAACTGTGGGAAGCTATAAGAGTGACACTCAGTTCCATAGTGTGAGTTGCTGTATTCTTTATGATCAATATTTTAAAACTATGGATGGCGGCAGATAGCCTTTGTAGTTTTCCATAAATACAAAATCTGTATTGACTTCACTTATGTATTTAGATAGGTAGATAGACATATAAAAAGAAATGGAAGATACATTGATAACTAGATGTGGTAAAAGACTAAACTAATCCAATGGATTTATAAAAATATAAGTAGATTTTATAGCAAATAATCCAATAGACAGACCAATTTAAATAAATATATAGATATATTGATAACTAGATGTGGTAAAAGACTAAGCTAATCCAATGGATTTATAAATATACAAGTAGATTTTATAGCAGATAATCCAATAGACAGACCAATTTAAATAAATATATAGATATATTGATAACTAGATGTGGTAAAATACTAAGCTAATCCAATGGATTTATAAATATACAAGTAGATTTTATAGCAGATAATCCAATAGACAGACCAATTTAAATAAATATATAGACATATATTTTAAAAACTACAGAGATACCTTATATAGAGAGATAATATTACTGTTACATCATCGTATCTCTGTAATTTTTGAGTGGGTTTATTTTCTGCAGTTGCACTAGCTTGATAGATAACGGAGGTTAACTTTCAGAGTAGAGTTTTGAGTATTAATATTTGCAGGCGGTTCGCTTATAACATAGATGATCGTGCAGGATCCAATCAATGTTTTCCTTCATGGAATATTTCTCCAACATCTGGGGTGATGGGAAAGGGAGAGAGAAGTTGGTTACCATCGATAAGTCTGCTGTCTCCCATTATCGAAACACACCATACTATATTTCTTTTAACCGCAGGCTGACAGTACTAGAGCTGAGAAAGCTAGCACTACACGTCTCTATTCGTTCATCTCGGGTCTACAGATAATAATAATACAACTGTTTACGGTGTAATAGAGCTATGTTGCATACTCCAATAAACTGACAAGAGGAGCTAAAGCTATATACCACAGAAATGACTATAGCCTGTGGTCAATTTAAGTAAAACGAAACTTATTATAAAGTCAAAAGTAGAGATACCCACATGAAAAAAATGTAGACACAAAATAAATGACAAAAAAATAACAGAGAAACGAACGATCGGTGGATGGTAAGCGAGCAAAAGTTGCAACAAAAATTGTTTGAAAGAAATCTTTAAGTTAAACGATAGAGTGCAAAATGACCACAGAACGTAAGATGGCTTGGTTATTAAACAATCAATTTGAGATGCTATGAAAAATAAATGTAATAAAACGCAAAGAGAAATAGTTGGCATGATAGAGGAAGGGCAGATGTGGATGTGTGGAATTGAAACAATGTATAATTCAAGTTCAAGTATGAATATATAAAATAGACGAATGAAAGATACAACTGTTGATTTAGGAATGAAGCTTGCAACTGTAGGGAAAATATAAGATAGGGAGTACATCTGTTACATGGTGAAGGAGATGGTCTGTGCAACTTGTGGGAAAAGTAGCAGATGAAGAGTGGAAATACAACTGTTGTAAAGTAAACAAAAGGTACAGATGCTAGAAAGTTAGAGTGATAGTTGTTATATCTGCGTGACAACCTGTTGATGAGTGATAAGAATGGGGAGTCTGGAGTGGTAAATTGAAGGTACAACTGCTACAGAGTGAGGGGTTGAGATATGCATCTGTGAAGAAGAAAACAAGGGATGGAAGATATAAAACACTGATGTAACAGCTTTCTAGTAATTTAACCTTTAGTTAAAAGATATATCCATCTATACCACTTAAAGAATATAGTCATGTTAATAAGCTTTTTGCATTTTAAATTTCCTTGTCAGTTGAATATAAAATTCACCTTAAGAACAGCTGAATCCTCTCCTTCCCCTTTTTGAATAATAGAATAATAAACAAAATAATACATTTTTAGTTTCACTTTATTCAGAAATAGACTTTCAATGGATTATATTTTCATTTCTTATAAGCATTTTTAAAGAGGAACTGATTTCGCATTTCAGTTCACCTTGAGTACAAAATATTCAGTTTATTTAAGTACTTTTATTCTGAACTACAGAAAATAAGATCAAAACAAATTGTGCAATTTACAAATGTTTAGTGAATAATATGATTATTAGTATCTTAAAGAAACTAAACCACCTAGTGAAAAAAATAGTAGGGATCATCCATATGCAAATTATCTTTAGTTTCCTCTTTATTTTTGATGGTACGGTTATGATTAATACAATTATGCTTATTAAGTGTGATGACTAATGATTTTAACATTAACTTGGGAATATCAATTTCGAAAAATGTTTAAAACCAAAAGCAATATATATATGTATCCAACGTAAATCAAAACAGAGTTGAAATGAAGTCACATGTGTGTGTGAGTAGAATTAATATGCGTCACTAAAGAAATTTCTAGAAGTAAATTAAAGCGTTTAAACTGCTCTTTCGCTGGATTGCATACCTCGGAGTTAGGTTGATATGCTAATAATACCAGTTCTCTGAGGAGTAAACTGTACGGTATGTAACACAGGAGGTATAGCAACCGTGCTTTGAAAATATATAACGTTTCTAGCAACAAACGTTTAAGGATTTTAAACTATTAAAATAAACAATGAAGTTATTCCACAGAAAACTTAATTTTCTAAATGTTATAAATAACACCATGTTATAACCATGTTCTGCATAGCACTACATTTTTATAAAATTGGAAGTAGCTCAAAGTTTTTACGATTTTGTAAATAATACTATTTACTTTACTGTTTCCTGCACGACCTCCTGTTTTACGGTGTTTTCTAAAGTATCGCAGTTTCATTAGATTTTAAATAACAGTTAGTTTTCGTAACATTGTAGCTATTAATCGACGTTTACAGTACTTATAAATGATAAAAAAATATTTGGCGTTTCTTTTTTTGTAAACGTTTTTGTTTTCCAATTTCAATGTGATTGTTAAAATTGAATTTATAGTTGATATTTATGTAAATGCTTTTAAATCTACATTCTCTTTAGCTATGATGCTCTACGAGATAAAAAAAAAAGAATCCAGGAATAGTACTTACTACCTTGTTGCGTTTATATTTTATTTGCGCTTTTAAAACTTCGGGTGGTCGGTCGTATTTATAGGATTAAGTCTTTTCGTGATTCTTATCAAAACCAATCCTTCAAGAGCAGACAACCATACTTACACGCAGGTGTCTTTTTAATCTCCTGGAGTGATTTACATAAAATACGTATAGTAGGCTGTGTATAAATAGATGCCACCTGTTCCTGGGAGGTATTTAATCCACACTTCGACGAGACATCTTTTTGTAGATATCACTTATCGTATGTTTCCGGCAGTCCTTGATAACGGGAAAGAATAAATCTATCTTGGCAGAAATTATACAAACTAGTTTCTTTCCAGTCCCCGGGACGGAATCTACTGGGTTAAGCACTTTTTGATGCTGCTTATTCCCAGTGGGAGATCTAATTTTCTTGGTATCTGGCGCCTATCCTTATTCCAAGTGTCGTGCTATGTCAATCATTCTTTCACAATATTACGTGAAGACAATGACAAAGAAACGTTTTGAGTTCACTGCAGCAAGTATTAAAGCCACGGCTATAAAACATGTGTCATTTAACAGTATGATACCTTAGTCACGTTTATTAACAGTATTAGCAACGCAAAATCACACCTATTAACAGTATGACGAGTAACATAATTATGCCTATTAACATCATGATGACTAACACAGTTATGATTATTAATAGTCTGAAGACTAACAAACAAATATGTTTATTAGTAGTATAATGACTAACATAATAAGGCCTATTAACAGCATGATGAGTAATATAGTTACGCTTATTAACAAACAGCATGATGACAAACACACAGTTATACACGTTAACAGCATGATGACAAACAGTATGATAATTAACACACAGTTATTTTTATCAACAGTATGATGATTAACACACAGTTATGTTTATCAACAGTATGATGATTAACACACAGTTATTTTTATCAACAGTATGATGATTAACACGTTGATAAACATAACTGTGGATTTACTGTTGAATAAACATAACTATGTGTTAATTATCATACTGTTGAAAAACATAACTGTGTGTTAATCATCATACTGTTGATAAACATAACTGTAAGTATGATGATTAACACACAGTTA